>NW_019723324.1:43217-94601 GCF_002891405.2 Cryptotermes secundus | reverse complement strand
ACGCAGTATTGGTGTGGTGAATGTGAGACAGCGCTGCGTATAGAAGAATGCTTCAATGCGTACCATACTCTGCTCAAATTCTAATCCACCTGCTTCCATTGCCGAGATACCGGGCGCTCATATTATAAGGCAAGGTTATAAAACCATCTTTTAAGATCATTTTCGTGAAAGTTTCATGCTTCAATGCGTACGATACACTGCTCAAATTCTAAACCAACTGCTTCCATTGCCGATATACCGGGCGCTCATATTAAAAGGTAAGGTTATAAAACCACCTTTTAAGATCATTTTAGTGAAAGTTTCATGTTCCTATCTCATATAATTTAAGAACAATGATGAATAAATCATTTTCGAGCAAAATTTAAATGGCCGGCTGAATATATTACCGCCGGAGAGACACGGCAGCGGAATTTAAATGACCGCGCAAAAGGGTTAATCATATCTCATTGTGACTAGAAATCTGTGACATTGAATTTTCAATGCACATCTACATGAAAAATTACTGAAATAATCTTAATGGCGTAATTTTTGGCTGTAACCATTTTTATTTTTCATTTGATAATTGTGTTAACAAAGTTTTGTTGTATGTGGTTATGACTGATGCAGTTAGTCACAGATTTATCGACGTTGATGCCTGGATTTAATCCTAGGGTAATCCATATGGGATTTGTTGTAGACAGTATTGCTGGGTAAGGGTTTTCATAGAGAACTTCAGTTTTATCTTGCTGGTTGTCATTCTACTAATGCTTCATACTCATCTGTCATCAGGGGTTGCTACAGTAGAGGTCTTTTTTGAGGCTGCTCTACCACAGGGACTAGCCTCACTGCACCCTAAAATAATCTTGTGTGTAAGACTTTTAGGAACTCTGTGTTTTTGTTTTAGTCTTCCCTAGCTGTGAATATTATTCGCTTTTGAGACCTCCTGTGTCCTTCATTCAGCATCATTTGTGTTTTATGCAGTTGGTGAATGGAAAGACTTCATCTTTTCTGTCTTCCCACAATCCCTCTTTTTCTGTTCCTTCTCATCTCCAGCCTGTATTCACGATGGCTTGCAGTCCCTGGCTGAACAGCTTGTTCCACAGTTCTGTTTTCTTTAAATATTCATTCTAATGACCTTGATATGCTTGTTCTATCTGCATTTCCAAACCATTATAATCATGTTTCTTCTAGACCTGTTGACAGTTTTTGAACTCCAACACCTGTTCTGATTTTGTTCCTCCTTGTTTTTCCTTGTTCTCAAAAATTTCATCTCCATTGCCTGGATTTTGTTTTTGTTTCTGTTTCCCTTTGGGTGTGTCCATGTTTCAGCCCTACATATGTTAGTATCAGTTTCAGATATACTTTGTACATTTTGGAAGCTGTATGTATATGATTAATGTTTGCAGCAACTGATGGAACACTGAAGATAGTGACTAAGGTGGCCATACCACCATCTCCAGGCTCACAGTCAACTACTGGGAAGACTACATTAACATCACTTCTTACAAACACAACCAATAGCACACCTGGCAAGACACTCGTTGGGACAAAGAGAATATTCATGACGAAGGGTTAGTAAAATGTGAATTTTTCTGATTGTGTGTTTTTAAATTTCTTCTTTGTTTGTGTAAAGAGTGCAGTGTATATGTGTTGAACATTACCAGGAAGTGAGAAACATTCTTAGTCAGATATGCTTCAGTGTCAGTTTCTTTATATGCTTACCCTTACATTTCCACATGGTGTAACGTCAGTTTTTGCCGTTTGGCCATGTTGTCTGATTTTGTGTATGGCTAGGATTTACTATAGGGGCATGAAGTAGTATAGTTGGTTGAGGCAGTATGCTACAAGCTGAAAGGTTGGGGGTTCTGTTCCCAATGAGGTCATTGAATTTTTTCAATTGACCTAATCCTTCCAGCGGCACTGTGGCCCTGTGGTTTACAAAGTCTTTAACATAACTGAATATCAGGGATCTTCCTTGGGGGGGGGGTAAAGGGTGGCTGGCATATGTAAGGTTGACAACCTCACAGCCATCTCTGAGCTGATTGTCTAGAAAATGTGGGAGCCTTGACCTCTCACAACACTATGGGCCTCCATGGCCTGTTACCCTTTTACCTAGGATTTACTATATAAGTGTGAGAAATAAAATTTAAAATTTTGATTGAAAATATCGAATGTTTGTTTGTGTTTGTCCTTGAAATTCTGGAAGTGAAATTACTTTGTCCTTAGGTACAGATGGCACAACTCGAATTATTTCAGGGCATACCACTAGCATTTTACCAAAAACTGCAGGACAGCAGGGGCAGTCCCTGATTAAGATACAGCCCTCTACCCAAGCTTCTGTCACAGCAGCACCACCAACACAACAAAGGGTTCAGATACTGAAGGGTGCAGATGGGAAGATTCAAGTACGAGGTCTGATGCCAGGTGTAGTAATTCAATTTTTTATTCATTCACACATTGCTCTTACTTCTAGCATCGTTTCCATTTTGTCTCCGGTGTCTGCAATCTTCCCACAATCTTTTTTTTTTTATTTATTTATTTCCGTCTCTTCCCTGTTATCATGGTGTCTTCCAGTATCTGACTGAATGATACTGTTCAGGTTCATCCTTTAGGCCTCTTTCCTTTCAATTTTAATTCCAGTGCCTGTCTTACTATCCTTGTTCTATCCATTCTTTCTGCATGGCCAAACCATTCAGTCATTTCTCTTCCAACCCCATTAACTAATTTTGAACTTGGCTACTTTTGGAGCTGATCACAGTGGCTGTGCGGTCTAATGTATGAACCGTCTTTGCCCACTGAAACACTTGTGTTGTAGGTTCGAATCCCATTTGAGGCATGAATGTCTGTGTTTATTCTGCGTTTGTGTTGTGCTGTGTGTAGGTAGTGGCCTTGCGACATTATGATCTCCTGTCCAAGGAGTCCTGCCAACTATGTATAAGCTTAAGAAACTGGAAAAGAGCCAAGTTCCAAAGGACAGTGGAGCCATAGAGAGAGAGAGAGAGAGAGAGCGCGCGCTCCTCTTGGAACTCCATTTCTGTCCCTATCCTCAGTACTAATTGAGACGCTAATCTTGTTAATAATTACTGTGGGATTTTTGTTTGAACGTTTCATCTTCCCTTGTCTCGAACTTGAATATTGAGAGTCAGGCAATATGCATTGCTTGTGAGAAGGACGAGTGAACTGATAAAGAGTCAGATTGCAGTCTTCTGGGTTTATAACATGATGCAGTGTGATAGATGGGAACAGACTTTGTAGGAACTTTTTGCCTTCTACTTTAATGTTTCATTGTATTTGTCCTGCGTATACAGTGAACAGCAAATAACAGGCTATTGTTCTGCAGGTCAACAGTTGGTGCAGATGCCAGATGGTAAACTTCATGTTCTTAATACAGCCCAGGTGCAGACTTCTCAAATACAGCAGGTAGGTTCAAGAATACCAACCTGCTTTTCACGCTTCCATAATTTGGGATATTGTGTACTGTTGCATACTGGCAGAGAGAAACAGTGATCAGATGTATGTTTGAAGGAGTTTTTCCATGACACTAAACGTGCACTAAACAGGAAAATCTTAAATGGAAGGAAAGTAACACTGATATTATTGGTGTCAGATTACTGAAATTAAACATTAAATGAGGGAGAATCCAAAGTTGAAGGATGTTATGGGAGTTTGCATTATCCCATATTTACTAGTCCCTCAGTTGAGGAATGGGTGCAAATTTTAGGAATAAGAAGACATAGAAATGCAGTTGCATGCAAATTGTGTTCCCATTTCAGGTAGCAGGAAACAGGGTGCTGGCAGCTGGCACAAAGGGAACCGTGATCCGTACAACCACGGCTGGAGCACAGCAGCCCGCAGCAGTGAAATCAAATGCTATGCCAACGAAACAAATTGCCATTGCCGCTACTCCTGCCACTGCTATACAACAAAAGGGGACCAGCGACATTCCACAGAGCCCTACAAAACCCCCACAGCAGCATATAATGATACGACAACAGATTGCTGGTGCACAGGTTGTGCAAAAAGTGGCTGCCCAGCCTGGTACAGTGGTTGTCAGTGGAGGTCAGGTGTTTTCTCCTGGCCAGATTGTAGTCAGTGGCAATCAAGTTGTTGGGTCCCCTACACAGGTTGGTTTTCTGAGAATTTTGAAATGTTTTGGAC
Source organism: Cryptotermes secundus (assembly GCF_002891405.2). Classification (NCBI taxonomy): domain Eukaryota; kingdom Metazoa; phylum Arthropoda; class Insecta; order Blattodea; family Kalotermitidae; genus Cryptotermes; species Cryptotermes secundus. Next base: position 90,464 of record NW_019723324.1, on the reverse strand, counting down.
CAGGGTTCTGTGGAGAATGTGTAGACTGTGTGAGAGGAAGTAACAGGAGGTTGGAGAAATTGCATAATGAGGAGTTCCATGATTCGTACTCTTCACCAGATCCGGGAGGTGAGTTGAGTGAGACATGAAGAATTGATGGGACAGTTCAGAAATGCAAGCAAAACTTTAGTTGAGAAACTCCGATTGAAAAGGGGCGACTTGGATGATCAAGGCAGAGGAAGGACGATAATGTTAACATGGATCATAACAAAGGAACTGTGTCATTACAATTCCATACATATACAGTGATATCCATTTTTAATGGATAAAGGTGGTGAGATGGTTTTTTTTCATAGTAAATTAAGGTTTTCACTATGGAGGTTATGCAAATTACATAAAAAATCTTTCATCTTATAAGATATCAACTCACTCATGGAGCTGTGACCTTGAGAAGCTGCCAATTATGCAGCCACTGAAGAACTTCACAGCATTTTATGGAACCCAAAGGTTCATTACCATGTTCACAAGAGCCCTCCACTGGTCTCTATCCTGAGGCAGATCAATCCAATCCATACCATCCCATCCTTTCTCTCTCAGATCTATTTTAATATTATCCACTCACCTATGTCATGGTCTTCCAACTGGTCTATTTCCTTCTGGCTTTCCCACCAATATCCTATATGCATTCCACTTCTCCCCCATTCATACTACATGCCCTGCCATCTCATCCTCCTTGACTTAATCATTCTAATTATACTTTGCGAAGAGTACAAGTTATGAAGCTCTTCATTATGTAGTTTTCCCCATCCTCCTGTCACTCAATAAGGCATCAGCTGTATGTAATTTTGATAAAATAATTTCTTTTATATGTGAATGTATTAGGGGTGGGCCTTCTCGTCCCTTGCCCTGCGACATACAGTAGTCTGTTGTGCTTTTTCTTTTATATAAGTAGCTAATGAAATAATCAGTGCACCAGACATGAAGCCTCTCCAGTGTCTGATTTCCCACGCACTTTTAGTAGCCCCTTTTAGAGTTTTGCCACTTTTCCTAATCTTCCTGTCATTTGAAATGTGCCCACCTCACTCTAGTTTTCTGTATGGATACTGTCCATGTGGACGGGTCTTTCCCACTTTTTGGAGTTCCACTTTTTTTTTTATTTGTTTCATTCTGGTCCATCACACTAACAATTACAAAGGCAAAAATAATACTGTCTAATGTGACTATTTAAGTTTTATCACTTGAGGATTTTTCTCCCTTACATGTTTCGATCCTTAACGGATCATCCTCAGAGGGTATCAATACTTTCAGAAACTACTATTACAATAGATGTTAATTATATAGATACACATATGATATCTGAAATGCACAATGTACACAGTGTTCAACCTTCCACATTCATGGTGGCCTTCTTGGTGTTAAAACTTTTTAAAAAAGTTTTGATACCCTCTGAGGATGATCCGTTAAGGATTGAAACACGTAAGGGAGAAAAATCCTCAAGTGATAAAACTTAAATAGTCACATTAGACGGTATTATTTTTGCATTTGTTCCATTTTATATTCAGATATATCCCAAGATCTCGCTTTGTATACCTGTTCGCATGTTCTTACATTTTACAGTGTTTTAGCATGGTAATATTCAGGCCATTAGACACTGACTTTGAACCATGGAGCTTCAGGTTCAATATCAACTAACTTCATGTACGATTTGTGGTGGATGAAGTGACTCAGAAGCTGTTTGTCCTCTTAATGTCTTCACTACTCCCTGAGGTGTGCGTTAGCCTTGACCATGCAACACATTGTCACGTCCTTGCTTTAAACTTTGCACAACATGAGGCAATTAGATTGGCTGTGTATACTTGCGTTAAAACCGCTGCAGCTGAGAAATCGACTCAGTGTTAACCCTTTGACGTGGTCATTTAAATTCCGCGGCCGCGGCTCCTGCGGTAATATATTCAGCCGGCCGTTTAAATTTTGCTGGAAAATTATTTATTCATCATTGTTCTTAAATTCTATGAGATAGGAACATGAAACTTTCACTAAAATGATCTTAAATTGTGGTTTTATAACCTTACCTTATAATATGGGAGCCCTGTATCTCGGCCATGGGTGCAGGTTGTTTAGTATTTGAGCAGTGAATGGTACGCCTTGAAGGATGAAACTTTCACTAAAATGATCTTAAAAGATGGTTTTATAACCTTGCCTTATAATATGAGCACCCGGTATCTCGGCTATGTAAGCAGGTGACGCCTTGAAGCATTAGTCTAAACACAGCGCTGGCTCACATTCACCAAACCAATACTGCGTATCTTTTCTTTTGCTCTTTTTTTTCTAACCACACTTCTGTGCGGCCCTGCCTTCTTCCCCGTGGGGGGAATACAAGTGGAAATGTCTCTCCGTGAGTCGTATATTTTGACAGATTAGCTGCAGTAAATTCAACCTTTGTGTTATCATAACAAGGGTTTGGTGCTTCTGCGTTTCAGATTCCAACCTTTTCGGCTGCCCCAGATGTCGTAGGGGTGACCACAGAATTCATGAAGTTATTATAAGAACTGGCTGGTATATAGTGAACGAAAGCAGAGCTTAGCTGGCTCAAAAAAAATATTTATGGTCATCCCTCGAAACGACCACCAAGGTCAGTACGATAAAATGGCGTCAACTGGAGCGATAATACATGAAGGAATGAGTTCTTTTCCCTCCCCCACACACATCCGTATCGTCTCAGGGGGTGACCACAGTGTTCTGCCTTAAATTGTGGCGTTCTTCTAAGAACTGGGCCTTTGTACTGTGCGAAATCAATGGATCATGCGAGAATAAATTTCTGGACATCCCTATTCTAAGAATTCCAATTGAGTGTGTTAGAGTGGCCAGCTCAGGGCAATATGATATTATAAACACATCACATCACGTCTCTGCTGTTTATAACTTCGTAGCAAAGGAAACACGACATTCATTACGGTGAAACCGCTAGCAAGAGCCACAGGAACTTTGCTGCAAGACAGGCATATGTAACAATGACTTAGCGCAGATAAAGACGTGTCATATTATACTCTGTACTACTGACAACATGCCAGCGAAAAATCTAACAATCTACAGCAAAACCATCAATTATTATGGGCGTTATAACATAGGTGTGCAGCTGGACGAAACATACACGTCGAACCCCCCCAGACGATTTAAATACCTGACGAAACATACACATCAAACCACGGCAACGGGTTAATGATATGGTATTAATTGTGATATATTAATGTTTAGAGGATGGAACAGGCTTTCGATCTGCTATACCTGTGGTCATATGAAAATCATCTGAGAAGAAACTGGGTGGTCCAGTACAACTGCATCTATCCCCAAGCAGCTTTTTTGTTACAAGATGTAGTTTTGTGTTTGACTTGGCAGTCAAAGGATTACATTTGGGGCTTCGTCTCTGATCCAGCATTTAGCTGGATATGGAGTGAAGAAGTCTAATTATGCCCATTGCTCCGGCACTTAGCTTTGCATAATGGTATTTGTACTTGTGTTCAGGTGATGACTACAGGCGGACAGCTGCTAAGCACAGGTCAGCTGGTGGTGAGCGGGTCGAATCTCGCAGCACAGTTGGCTTCAGGGAAAGCTCAGCTGGCAACCATTGGTGGGCAGCAGGTGTTTATTCGGACAGTAACACCTGGTGCTAATGCTGTTGTGGTTTCTGCTGGTGCCACAGTACCAGCTCTGACGTCAGCCAGTGTTGCAGGTGGTACTACTGTGGCTACAGCAGGCGGCAACTTGTTGGTCAAGACTGTTACAACACCAGCATCTCTTGGCCAGCAGCAGACAGTACAAGTATGATACTGCATAATGCCATTACTTATGTAATGTCCCTTCTGTCCCTTTTGGGAGGGGAGATATAGTATAGAGCTTTTGTGCTGTATGATGTCCTCTCTCAAAATGAGGGTTGAGGTTCCGACCGAGGACTATGATGGTTACTGTCATCTGGCATTAAACGCTGTAAAGTGTGGTAGTGTTGGGGTAGACCCTGAAGATGTAGGCAGTAGGTTTCTCCCAAACTTTTTGTAGCAGTCTACACATTTAGCATCACATCGCAGTAGACAGTAACCCTGATCTCTGTCACTTTCTCATGATGAATAGTTCTGTTTTCATCTCTGGTACCACATGGGTTGGCATGTTGATAACACGCTTGACTCATATGGAGAAGTGCTGCATTCATATGTAAGCCGGGATGCCGGCTATCCTGACTGAGTTAGTTTGTGGTGTTGGTAAGTTGCTCTGGGCAAATGGTAGGAATGTACCATTTAGTCCGTGACCCCATGCTAGATCTTTTCCTGTTCATCCTCAGTCATCCTGCCATTGACACTGTATAGTCTAACTATAACCCCTCAGTAGAGATTATTTGTGATTGTGCAAGAATCGTCCCATTGACTGCAACTTATGCTGCTGGCATATGAAGCTATGGTACCGACAGTTCTGCTCTTCCAGTTTGCCACTAGAGGCCGTTTGGAACGTCCAGAAATAGGTGAAAGTTTTTTTTCGAATGAATTGCTGTGATTTTTGTTCTGGGTTTGGAAGAGGCAGTTGTAAAACACCTCATGCTTGCTGTATGTGATTTTCAGTACTGATGTGGGATTTATGTGCTTGGGGATGACATGACAGGCTGGCAGGATGTTAGGACAACTGGAACTAATTGAAGCAGTGGTACCATAAGTCTAACACAGACAGGAAGAGGGTGTGGTTCTGTGTGTGCATGTGTGTGTCTGTAAATGCTCTAGAATTGTGGTATGTAAGGGTAAAGGTAAAGATAAAGGCCCCATCATAGCTCAAGTGGTTAGTCACTGGCTTCCCACTGCGGCGGCCCGGGTTCGATCCCGGGTATGATCTAGTGGGCTTAGTGATGGACAAAGTGGCGCTGGGGCAGGTTTTCTCCTAGTGCTTCAGTTTCCCCTGCAAATCTTCACTCCACCAAATTCTCCATCATAATCGCCCGGGGCAGGTACAATAGGCCAATCAATGCCTGCCATGCCAAGTGGACCCAGCTGGACTCCACCCCCCACCAAGCGAAAAGGATAAAGGTAAAGTTGTCTCTGTGTGTAATTAATATGACACCATGCCACAAATATTGTCACATGTGTGAGTGACTATAGATGGGGTTTGGATTGGTAATTGGGTTTTATGAACACTTACAGAACATAACTACAAATAGCTATAGTGCTAACATTAATTCACACACTCTGTGGCTCAGTACAGTAAATATAAAATCTTCTGAGTCTGCTGTGTCTTTTCCAGTTTACTGGTAATGGCTTCCAGCAGTGGACGTTTCGCTTTTTATTGGGTCCTGAACTGTCCCCATGGCTCAGGTACCAGCTTGGAACAGGAGCGGCTGTAACTAACCAACTCACTCCACTCCACTAATTAAATCCCAGCCTTGTGGCCCTTTCACACTGACCTCCTACGCTTCTCACTGTCATCTCAAGACCCTTCTCTAAAGGCATCTGGCCCTCGTTATATAGACTCTGCGTGGAATGCACAGAGAATGTCGCCCCCAACAGCTCTTCCATTGTTGCATGTGTATTGTGGCCATTACCTAGCAACAGGTGTCATAGGGCTGCTGATTTCATGGTCGCATAGGGCTGCTGATTTCATGGTCGTTGCCTAGCCTGCATGCCACAATATATATGAGGCAGTGGAGGTATAGATCCATGTATTCTTGCTTGTGGCACTAGATGGAGGGGAATGCTTAGCTTCACTTCCTGGCTAATGTACCACCAGAAAAAGAGTCCCTGGTACTCACTGGATAGGAGGCTGGGTGGGCCGAAGGTCATTCTGGACACTATTGAGAAGAGAAGAATATCTTTCCCCTGCTTGGACTCAAACTCCCAGTCCCAAGCCATCCAGCCTATAGCTACCGTTGTACCATCTGAGGTATATGACTCCTAAAGGTGTGGTGGCATTGGCCTGCTGACCCGTTAGGACGAGATCTGTATAATGTGTCCATTCAGTGGGATTAAGTGCACAGTACACGAGTAAACCCTGATGGTGTATTTGTTGTTGTCACTGTTGAACTGTTGTGTTCTAATTTTGTCAAAAGCCCATGCGTCTTGCATACTTTCTAGTCATTTGTTATTTTCCAGCTCTTTTAATCAGGTGGACTCACAGTAAATGATTCTTTGATTAAGCTACCAGTACATATAAAAGCACCATGGTTAATCCAAAAATTGCGCAATTCATTTGCAGATAATAATGACTTTACTATGTTACTATATATGTAACTTTTATTTTTTACTTTTTCATGCCGAGGACCAAGTACAGAGTACCCAAAGATTTTATGAAATTGACTCCATTCTCTTGCAGTTGCCTACTGTAGCCACAACTGTTGAAGTGTTGTGCAAGTATTGTGGTAGAGTTTTTGGATGTGACTTGAATCCTCATTCCCAGTCAGTCATTTTGTTTTAGGTACAGAAGTGAACTTTAATTTCTTAATTTGAATGCTTTGCTCCGTTAAAAGTTTTAGCGTCTATACGCTGTAGTATTTACAAGGAAAGCAACCCATATCCCAGGCAAAGAGCAGGTACATCTCCTAGTTAAATATAAATATTAGCTTTACATTGTTTTTGCTTCTACCCAAAGTATGTTAAGCTTCCAGATGGGAATGTGGTTATTACTTCAGAGATATTTACAATGTTTCCAGCAACAGGAGCTTCAGATGTTTACAAAATGATATTTCTGATACTTTCTCAATTGTCAAAAATAGTTAACACATTTCTCTTTTAAAAAATTAGATAAGAAGGTAAAGTTATTCCTATGTTTAATTGAGTGCCATGCCATGACTTCTTGTATGGCTCCACGTACTCGTAACCTTGGCATTAGATTGGCGATCAGCTTCATGCTGCAACTGTGTTATCTCCAGAAGGACTCTCCATGGTGCTTATTAGGTATGACATGGCTTAGATCCCATAATCGGTCTGGATGTAGTAGCAAAGGGAAGATTGCCTAGTTGTCCAGCCCATAGCTTAGTCACTACACCAACTGAGCTATCCTGGCTTGTGTTCAAAAGATAGAGAATATTTATAGTGCAGTCACATTTCCCTTGCTTTTGTATTTGTCTGCTGCATGATGCAGCAAAAAAAAAAAAATGCTGGCATGTTCCACAGATTCATTGGTTTTCCTTCAATTTTGAGGTACCCGCGAAATCGATGAAATCGCCTGTAGGTGCAAGTAGTAGCAGTAATGTAACTAGTAATGCAGCTTCTCCAACCAGGGTGCAGCAGACTGCAGTCCAGGTAAGATCAGCAACGTTCAGAACCTAATTGTTAGGAAATTACTGGTCATTCATATGCATGTCTGTAGTCTTGAATCATTTGGACAAAATGTCAGTGTCTCATGGGTAGCATTTTTGCTTTGTATTTGGAGTGTTTTTGGTTCAAAAATCAGCTGAAGGACTAAGGCTTTTTAAGCGGTTTTCCTCAGTCTCTCCAAGACTTCCAGGTTAGTAGTACCTTAAAATTAAGCCACAACCACTTCTGTCACATCCTTTGCAGTTCCTTATTCCTGTCACTCTGTCATTTAAAACTGTGTACTCCATCTGGCAGCGGCATTAAATAAGTTAAGTAAATTATCTGGCTTTCATCAGTTAATCATGTCATGAAGATGTATGGGAGAATGGAGGCATAGCTCCTCTCATTCTTACCTTCAGCACAAGATGGAGGTGAGTGGTCAGCTTCATGCCCGAGCATCTTTAGCTGCAGGGAAAGAGCCCCTGGTAGCCATTGGATAGGAGACTGGGTGACCCCACAGACAATATGGATGTTATGGAGAAAAGAAAAATCTCTTCCTCTGCTGGGAGTGAAACCTATAGCTTACTGCTGTACCGACTGAGCTGTCTTGGTTCTTTAGCACTAATTCATCGAGAATCAGTTTCCATTTGGAAGCTGATATGAAAGGAACATAATGTTAGAACTGGATGAATTTATTTTGCTTATTTTATTAAATTTAAACTTCAAGCAGTGTTGTATCTGCCATCTTAAAATAATGACTTCATAATTGTTTGTTTTGATGTATGAAGGTAAAGCTAAGTTTGGATGTCCGGTGACCTGAATAGTTTTTTAGGTCTGTTGTACATTTGTTAGAAACCTGTTGTGTTTGCCATTTCTGCATGATAATGTACCCATTTTTAATAAATGGATACATGGATTTTGATGAAATTAGGTAGTTGATAAGCCAGTATATATGTGTAACATATATCCATCAATGTAAGATTGAAAGTAATTTTTTCTTTTAGCAGAACATCACACCAGCTGTTGGGTGCATACAGTGTATTTAAAATTTGTAACTTTTCTATTTCCCAATGTGGGCCTAATAGTGAACACCGAAAGATATTACAATATGTGCTCCATACTCTTGTCGGTATGCGTGCTAACTGTGACTCCTAAAGTCATGTGCAAGTACGAGATTCTATCGGAAAGTTCCAGGACTTAATTGTTGCATCTGCCTCGGTGAAAGATGAGAGGGGAGGCCAAGGTCACACTTACGCAAGTTACTTGCATCAGTCTGCCACATGATATCATGCTGTGAACATTAATTGTTTTTACACAATTCCTTTTTCAATTTAGTGTTAATTTTGTCTGCTATGGCTGGCAAAATTGAGCAACGTGACCACATCAAGTTTTGCATGAAGCTCAGTAAATCCACTATCAGAGCCCTTGAAATGGTTTGTGAGGCTTTTGGAGAATATTCTTTGAGCCATACAGTGGTTTATGATTGACATTCACGTTTCTAGGCCAGTTGAGTGTGTGTTGAAGATGATGAACTTTCAGGGGGACTGAGCATCAGCAAAACGACAGAAAATATTGAAAACATTTGAGAACTTATCCACAAAGACAGTTGCCAAATAGTCCATGAGCTTGCAGACTCCGTTGAGATTAGTAATGGAGTTTGCCAGGAGATCCTAACAGAAAATTTGAATATGTGCCACATTTCCGCGAAGTTTGTTCCCCAACTCCTGACAAATGATCAAAAGCAGCGCATGTAAACGTGTGTATTGAGCTACAAGAGAATGGTAACAAGGACCCAACTTTTACAAGTATCTCTAGGATCATAATGGGTGATGAAAGTTGGATTTACGATTATTCAGGAACAAAGCAACAGTTGTCACAGTGGAAGTGCCCACAATCACCAAGAACAAAAAGGTTCAGCAGGTCTGGAGTTTAACAAAGAGCATGCTTATCGCTTTTTTTGACATGAAAGGGATGGTTCACCATGAATTTGTTCCTCCTAACACTACAATCAACTCTGACTTTTACTCAGACATTTTGAGACGCTTGAGAGAAAATATGCGACAAAAAAGACCAGAACTTCGGCGCAACCATAACTGGCTCCATCACGACATCGCACCCACCCACATGTCCCTAAAAACCACAGAGTTTGTTACTAACAACAACATGATTATCGTTCCCCATCCTCCCTACTCACTGGACTTAGCCCCCTTTGATTTCACCTTGTTTTCCAAATTGAAAATGAAACTGAAGGGACGGACCTTTGAAACAGTGTCTGAGATGCAAAGGGAATTGCAAGCGGTATTTGACAGCATTAAGGAAAATGACTTTCATGGTGCTTTTGAGGCATGGAAAAAATGATGGGATCACTATACACGTTCCCAAGGAGACTATTTTGAAGGAGATGGCAGCCTAAATTGTGTAAGTTAAGCCAGCATTTCTTTTTTGACCTAGTCTGGGAACTTTCCAATACACCTCGTATTGTGGTAGAGTTTTCGGATGTGATTCGAATCCTTTTTGCAATAAATTTATAGTTACATGAGTAAACTTTAATTTCTAAACCTGAATGTTATTTATTCTGTGAAGTTTAAGCCCATTTATATTGTGATACTGATGAGGCAACCAACTGTATTCCGGCTGAAGAGCAGGTGCTTCTTAAAAGTTTTTAAATAATATCTCACAGGATAAATTTCTCATTTGTTAATGTAGCAACCTGTCACAAGTGTTCAGACACCAAGTGGCAACATTGCAACTACCACTTCCACAACACCCTCAACACTAGAAGTGCCACCCCAGCAACAGGTAATTTCACCACAGCAGGCGTCTGCCCCAGCGCCAGCAGAAGAGAAGCAAGTCGGTGCTGAGCCAGGCAGCTTGGAACAGCAACTTCTGGCAGGCCAGCCGCCCGGTACTGTTATAAAATGCGTCACTGCCCAAGTGATCCAAACTCCACAGGGGCCACGCATTGTACTGCAGGGCCTCCATGGTGCAGAATTTACACAGCAACAACTTGCTGTCGTTCAGCAGCAAGTTAAGCAGCAGCTACTGAAAGGTATCATCAGCACTTGCTTGTGTGGGTCAGTTCACATTGGAACCCTCATTTAATATTCAGTTTCAGTGATCCCACATCCATAATGGTCATGTTAGATTTCTGCTGTTCAAGATTGTCCTCATTTTAGTGTTCAGATCCACTGCTCCCCAGTGAAACTTCGAATGGGTGTTCATGATTGTATTACAAGAGGGTGCATGAGGGCATGAGAAAAAATACATTTTTAATATAAGGTCCAGGTGAAATAATTTGCTGTAGCCATGTTTAATTATCTCTTCCATAAACACCCATCAGAATTATTAGTTCAGATATTGAAAAAGATTAGAGGAATTAGATTTAAACATTTGTCAGCATTATTCATCACCAACTAAAGAGCACCAGACAGCATTTTAAAAATTTTAAATTTTTACTCAAATTGGTTATGAGACTAATCATTAATTGGTTTATCATAAAATGGAGTATAAAAAAGGTGAAGTCCTCCCTGTGGGGCATGCAGTAGCATAGTTGGTTGAGGCACTGTGCTACAAACCGGAAGGTCCCGATGAAGTCATTGGTTTTTTTCAATTGACCTAATCCTTCCAGCCGCACTATGGCCCTGGGGTTGACTCAGCCTCTAACAGAAATGAGTACCAGGAATTTTCCTGGGTGGTAAGAGGCTGCAGGTGCACATGACTGACAGCCTCACTGCTATTTGTGAGCCGATTGTCTGGACAGTGTGTGAGCCTTGATGTCCTACAGTCCTGTGTGCCTACATAGCTTGTTACAGGGATAGCTTTACCTTTTTTTTTATTTAGTTCTCCCCGTGCTTAACTAATTAAGCACTACGCGACGAAGGCATATGGGGGAGATGGATGTATAGATCCACATTTTCTTGACCTTGGCACTAACTGGAGGTGAGTGGTCACCTTCACACACCGGCCGCTTTACCCATCCCCCGGTACCCATTGGAAAGGAGGTTAGGTGGATCCCAGAGCCAGTGTAGACAATTTGGAGAAGAGAAAATTCTTGACCCTACTGGGAATTGAACTCTGACCCCTTGATCATCCAGCCCATAGCAAGCCACTATACCGACTACACTATCCCAGCCCATTAACAGGAGTATAAAGGATTGCATTTATTTGCATAAAAGAATTTGGTAAAAGCAAACCATGTCAGAGAGTTTGGTAATCACTGATATAAATGAAATGCTCATTATAATGCCAGAATATGTGGTGTGTGTGTGTTATATGTCACTGCTCACTTGATGGAAACCTGTTTGTATGGTGAAATATAATTTGTTTTAATGTTTTGTTGATGGTGAAAGCAAGAGATGAAGTTGTCCTTTTACTTAATTAAGCACCATGCCATGAAGATGTGTAAGGGAGTGGAGATGTATCTTCATGCATTCTCATCCTTGGCTCTAGATATAGGTGAATGGTCAGCTTCTAACCCTGACAACTTTTCCCGAAGGGAGATAGCTCCCAGTATCCTTTGGACAGGAAAAGGTGGGCCACAGATTCACTGCTAGCATTATGGGAAAGAGCAAATTGTTGTGTACCCATTGGCTGTTAGTCTCTGGTGTAGTCACGATGCTGGCTGAGCTATTCAGGCTCCATTAATGTTGATGGGTAATGAAACATACTGTAGTCTTGTCAACAGGTGAAGCATCAGTAAAATGATGTAAATGGATTTGTTTTATAGCACAAGCCACAACAGGAAAGCAGGGTGTTCTGGGTCCAACAAAGATATATCTGGCAGTACAGCCCCCACCTACATCAGTCCAACAGCCTGCAGCAGCAGTAACTTCTCCTGCGAGCACCGTGACAGCAACGAGCCCGGCAACAGTGCCAGCTCCGGTGACAGCCCAGTCTCCTACCAAGTCTCAGCCGAAGGTTGTCGTCCAGCAGGTTGCACAGCCTGACACGCAACAGGTATGTTATGGTGCATGGGCTAGTTCTGTGCATTCACTGCCATGCCCTTGCTGGGCCGCTCATTCTTGTATGAATTTACTGCATTCATAACAAATGGAACAGAACAAGTGAAAATCGGTCAACCAACCATGTATGTTTTTACTTTTAATGCTTCAATATGTGACACATTTTCTCTGCAATAGTGTTAGATCTCAAGAAAAAATGTTATGTACACTGTAGTGATATCACTTCACTACATTGACACATATGCAGATATGATCTGATTTTGACAGCAAGTGGCTGAATATGTTATCGTTTTACATGTTATGTTTAAAAGCTATTTTAATACCTTAAGTTTCCATAAGGGTGAAACGCCATAAACTCAATGTTTGTAACATGGGTACACTGTTGCTAGTGCTGGGGAAGTAGTGGGAAGTCCTCAAAATTAATTAGATGATGTGAGCCTTTTATGGGGAGTCATCTATTTCAGATTGTACTGTGTAATGCAGGGGGCATGCAGTAGCGTAATTGATTGAGGCTCTGTGCTCCAAGCTGGAAGATTGTGATTTTGATTCTCAGTGAGGTCACGGGATTGTTCAATTGGCATAATTCTTCCAGAATTACTGGGATTTTGGACATTGTCCATCATCTAGTATTCTAGAAACTAGAAAAAACGTTTTGGAAACTATGCAGGTAAGGGGGGAAGACAACTACTTTCTTGGATCCCTTTTCTAGTTTCTAGAATACTAGATGATGGATGAAGTCCAAAATCCCAGTAATTCTGAGTATTATACAAGTGAGGACACTAAGTGGAGGTTCCATTTATACCACTTATCCTTCAGATATTCAAAGCATAATTCTTTGTCTGATGGTGTTTGAAGATTGGACTGGTAGCAGCCTCGAACACAACTGCGGCAGGTGGCATTCCTGTATCTCAGCAGCAGGTAGTGGTGAACGGTCAGCAGCAGGAGACTGACGAGCAGCTTACATTGCCGGGTGGCACAGGAGCAGAAGCAGGGACACTGACAGCAACTTCCACCGCAGGTACTGGTGGCCTGTTAGGCATCACGCCAGGAACAGCAACATCCGCTGCAAACAAATTTGTTCTAACACCAGAATACATCCAACATAGTGAGTACAGTAGTGTTGTAAATGAACGAAAATTGCAACAAGTCGAAGAAGCGCTCGTATTTGCATGTCATTCTTCGAATTTGGCGATCACGTTAATCAGGAAGTGAACGCCTTATAAAAGTTTCGGTCTGGAATTACCTGTCTAGAAGAGCCTTTGCAGAGAATTTCTGCATTGCTCAGGAATGTTATGGATGTGAGATTTTTTAGTTTCTCACAGTGGTGACTACAAGGACTGCTGTGTGCTGGTATGAAGCATTGTGCAGTCTGGTAGAAGTTCACAAAAATTTTGGAAGAATGAACTACCTCCATCTTCAGGGTCAGAGAGTAAGCCACTTAAGTAAGCAGCAAGCTGACTGCTTCCTTCCATTTACTTGTTTGGCCTACCTTTCAGCTCTGAGGATGGAGTCAGTATATTCCTCCTAAATGATGTTCATCTTTGACTGGACTGTGCAGCATCATGTCCCAGATGATTGTAGTCTTTGACGTTCCAGACATTTATTTTGGTGTTCAAATGAAAGAATTTTCGAAAGTTAACCGCACTCAGAACATTCAGAATAAGAAACTGCTTCCGTCAATTTTCGTACATTAACCAGGACTGTGTGGAATACATTTTAACTGGTGTTCTTGGTGTTATGTTGGGTTTTGGCTATCTTGCATAAGTGTCTTACGGGAATGTTACAGCTAATTATATCTGTTACACAATCAGGGTGTAACAGCTTAACAGTGTGTAATGTAAATAAGTTAAATATGTTTAAATTTTGTGTAAATTCCATGTTTAGGTACATTTGCATTCCTGCAGAATGTCTGTTAAAAGACTTTTAATAATTTTGTTCATCTGCCTTTATATATGAACCAACTTCAGAAATGAATGGATTTTCATGAATTTGATAGTAGGGAACTTACTGAAATTTGTAAGCACATTCCAGTTTTCTATAAACGCAGACAAATATTATAAACACATTACACTAGGATGTACTTGCATTTCTGAGCATATCTCAAGGATATGCTCAAGTTATGTTCACTGTTTGCTTTGAAATGCATGTGAATGAAAGAATGTTTCAGAGAGAAGTTTTTGAGAGAAATGGAACATGCATTGCACGAGGGGAGGACCCAAAAATCCAGAAACGACCTGTTGCGCGCACATGCTTTGTAGTTACGAGTTGTGCTGCTAGGTGATGTTAGCTGGGGGTCTCTCGCGACTGTTAGTGAGCTGGCGTCAGTCTNGGTTTGCACATGAGACGGGTGTCTGCAAAATTTGTTCCTCGCTTGCTCGGAGATGACCAAAGAGAAAACCGCATGAATGTTTGCCATGACTTGAAGAGTGAAGTGCAGTTTTCCCTAACAGCAAAATTTCATGCACACTCTTTGTTCCTTCTGGTCGGCCATCTCACTAATCGCCAAAGGGTTGAAACAGGAACGCACACAACAGAGCACCACAGACAAACCACTTAACTCAGACTGACGCCGGCTCACTAACAGTCGCGGGAGACCCCCAGCTAACACCACCTAGCAGCACAACTCGTAACTACAAAGCATGCGCGCGCAACAGGTCGTTTCCGGTTATTTTTGGGTCACCCTTCGTATGTTCACTGTACTTTTTCTATTAGTCTTATTGTTTTTGAGGTGTTCAAACAAACGGGAATAAATGCCCCAGAATCGTTAAAAAATTACTGATTTTTAATATTCAGCACACAGTGGTGGTCTTCTGAACATACACAACAATTGCTGAACAATCAGCAGCAGTTTTTCAAACACGCAGTAATGACAAAATTTTCTTATTCTCAGTAATAATTAAATTGTTAGGTCTGCTTATATATAAATGTGGACAAACATGCTGCTATAGCCGTTACCATATTAAGATTTAAAGCTGGTATCTTTTGAGATAACTACACATCTACAATTCTTTATTAGAGTCCAGCGCAACACAACAATACAATGGTCAAGGCTAAAATTAGCTTATCTATATGTTTCGGCTGTTAAAGCCATTATCAGGCAAACACATGATTACCATAGTCACACACTACTGAACTGCAATTGCGATAGTGAAGCTGGATGCTTGATAATTATTACATTATAAAATACATGGTATAAAATACAATAAACTATAAATTTATTATAAAATGAAAGTTATGACATAAAATAAGATTTAAAACTCTTCATGTGATATGTGACTTGATGCAACAACTGACTTGATGATAAGGAATATCACATGAAAAGTTTTTAACCTTATTTTATGTCATAACTTTCATTTTATAATAAATTTATAGTTTATTGTATTTTTTACCATGTATTTTATAATGTAATAATTATCAAGCATCCAGCCACCATCACAATTGCAGTTCACTAGTGTTGGTATGGTAATCATGTGTTTGCCTGATGATGGGTTTAATAGCCGAAACATGTAGCTAAGCTAATTTTAGCCTTGACCATTGTATTGTTGTGTTACGACGGACTCTAATAAAGAATTGTGTATAATAACACAACAAACAGGATGCACGAAATGAAAACCACACATGTATTGGTGAATACAATAGAATTGTTACATATTGCATTAATTTCCTAACTTCTTAATGTCTTCTGTGTCTGCTGCCCTAATTCTGCAGGCTTATAACTCAGATAGTATGGCTGAGCTATCAGTTATGACAAATATATTGAAAGGGGGCCATGGTTCGCAATCTATGGTGTTTCATGAGAAGTTAAGCATATACCAGGTACACATTGTATGCTTCTATGAGTATTATCTATGTACAGGTAAGTAACACACGTACATATCTATATACAGGAAAGTATGGAGTGTTCACATATGAGATAGTGTGTGTATATGTGTGTATGCACATGTATTTTGATATTTTGAATGTTCTGATAGTGTCGGATAATTTCAAATTGTTTCTAAATTATTTTACTTTCATATCTTGCAGCTCTTTTGCTGCCTTTCACGATGTTTCACGCGCTTTTTGTCATGATGCATCACGTACTCACTATAGCCAAACAAGTTGGTTTGTACAGTAACACTTTTGACTTGAATTAAGGAGGTGATATGTATGAATCTTAGCTGGGACACTGACCATCTGTGCCGAGGTTTCTTATGGTTTTCCTCAGTCTCCAGAGGAAAATGCCCTGGTAATGCCTCAATTAGGTGACAACTTTTCACATTCATTCATTAATTGCCCTACCATTCAACAGTATGTAGTCTGAGATGCCGAAAGAATCATGAACTACACCACAAATAAATACTCACTCTTTTCGTCACACTTTTTAGTGTTTAGAAGATAATATAATTTTATAATAAAGTTGAAACTCCTTGCTGGAAATATAATTTTATAATAAAGTTGAAACTCCTTGCTGGAAAGTGGAATTTAAAAATATTTGGTAGAGATCATACTTTATTCCCAATTGTTTTGATGTAGATATGCTTTATACATTGAATTAGGTCTTGAATATTTATGTACTTTCAAATTAGCATGCAAACTGAATGGATTTCTTGTTTTGTCTCAGCAATTAAAAATGCGCTAAAGCAGGAAAATTTGAACCCAGAAATAGAGGAGAAGCTCCTGCAATTGCAGCGTTACCAGGAGAAGCAGATGAAGCATGACAAGACAGGGGAAGTGCCAGTGCAACCCCAAGTGACCACTAGTGTGCTTACGAAGGCGCCAGCAAAGAAGAGGCCTTCTCCGGTGACATCACAACCAGCCAACCAACAGCAGGAAGACTGGGAGTCTACACCCAAACGGAAGGTCACAAAGCTTGATACCAGAGATGCCAAGTAAGTCATACTACACAGCTACAGGTGGAGTTGTAAGTTGCCTGGTTGTACAGGTTTGGTGTCCGGGCTTGAGCTCTGAGCTAACAGCTTTTCTGGGAGTAGGAGATTTTAAGTCCCCTGGTTATGCAGGTTTGATGGCTGGGCTTGAGCTCTGAGCTAACAGCTTGTCTGGGAGTAGGAGATTTTAAGTCCCCTGGTTATGCAGAGTTGGTGTCGATATTCTAACTCTGACCTAACAGCTCATCTGGGAATAGGAGATTTTATCTCCCAGTACTACTAGGTTGATGGATGGATTTTAACTCAGAGATAACAGGTTCTCTTCTGATAATAGGAAATTTTAAATATCCTGCTATTATAGGGCTGTTGGCCAGACTCTTGTTATTCAGGGTTGATACTTAACCATCCAAGAATAGGGATTTAAAACCTTATGATGCAGTGGGGTTGGTGGATGTATTAGAACTTGGGAATAAATATTATTGTCACGTGTTGGGTGAATAACTTCACGCCGTATTGGATATAGCGAATTTATTCCACTCACTCTTACAATCACACCATTTACAATCTCACAATTACTGCCATCGGCAGTATCACAAATACTAGACTGCAATTAACTGGTTACTCTTTCTCTAGTAACTGGCTCAATACTCACTACTCACTACTAATCACTCACTACTAACTGAATAGTGTTCGCTGCTCCTTACTTAGTCTCGGCGCGGACAACACAGAAAACATTTACGTGACAGGTACCGCTGTTGCCTGATGCTGTGTTTACAGGTTGCCTAGCAACACTGTCAAGAGTTGTTTACTGCTCTGTAGCAACCAGGGCATCCACCACTGCGTCACTGTTGTCATCTGCCACGTCACAGTGGGAAGCGCTGCCACATCACCGTGGGGGAGGGGGCAGAGCGCTGACCGGCCCATCACCGTAGCAGCGGCAGCGCTGTTACACCACCACTGGCGGGGGAAGGGGTGTTCTGCATAGTGCAAATACGTCACACTGCTCCCTCCTTAAGGCTGTTTGTCGTGAACAGCCTAACGTTATATCCCCGTTCCTTTTCCTTTAGTGTTTGTCTTCGGGCCGCTACCTCCGCCCTCCTCCTTCAAATGTGCTCATCCCGAGCAATTCCATGGTCCAGCAGTTGTTGATTCCATCCTCTCACAGTCATTCGTCACTCATTCACTCATTCTAGCTGGGGAGGCCGATGCTTCCGTGTTACTGGTTCCTCCACCATGTGCTATTCCATTTTTTCCATTTTGGAGGGGGTCGACACCTCCACAAGGTCCAATCCTTGTCTTGTCGTAGGCTGACAGAAGATCCGACTATTTACTTCATGATCTTCATGCTGACAATCTCCTAGAAGGCTTTCTTACAATTTCTTCTCCCTCCTAGGTGCGATCGCTGTCTTGATCTACACCCTCTGTTGGCGTTCTTGGTTGGCACCTTTTTCTTCTGGCATAGTGGCAGTCTGCCGCCTATGTCCTTTATTCCCGTTCTTCTTCTGTGGAGAATCTGCAGTCTTTCTCTGAGTCACCGGAGTCTTTCCTCATACTTGGTCTTGGTACAGTTTTTCCTACTGAGGCTTCTCTTGCGCCATTCGATTCTTGGACGACCAGACATCTTTCTGCCAATTTCTTTTGTCTGCCATGCGTCTAGAAGAAGGAAAGCTGGCCTCAGTGGACACGAAACCTGCGGTAGCACAACAAGAAGAGGTCCCCATAGTGGTATCAGTTGGAGTGACAATGGCCTGCCGAGAAATGGAGGCACGTCCAGAAGAAGAAGAGCCGGCTTCAGTGGACATGAAACCTGAGGCGGCAGAATGAGAGGTACCTGTAGAAGGTGCTGAATTAATCCCGGTCGGAGAACTGAAGAGGAAAAGGCGTAGGGACCAAAACCAGCGAAATATGAAGAATTTGACACGGGAAAATTTTGGACCCCAGATGAAGTTGGCCATCGCCCGCAGAGGGACGAGCTGCTATGTGGAAGTGGCATGGCAGAAGAAAACCAGCAGGAAGATGTCCCACCGTGCAACAGTGGCATGGCTCAAGAGAAACATCATCAGGAAATTTTGGACCCGAGGAGGTGGTGTATCCCGGATGAAGTTGGCTGCCACCTGCAGGAAGGTATCCCGTCGCGCAACAGTGGTACGACGTTGGAGAGATGCCTTCAAGAAGGAAACTACCCAGGGAACCTTCGGATGCTGGTGAAAGGAATTGGCCATCGGCAATTGTCTACACTGTCTCTGCAAGCAGCCTTATGACGAGTCTCAACCATTGCAGGGTGCCCATAGCAGAGTAGAGAAACCAGCAGTGGGCCCAGTTGCACCACAGTCTCGTACCAGCAGGTGGTGGGAAGACCAGGAGGAACAACGTCAGCAGGTGCAAACGGCACTTCAAGTGCTGTTATGTTGACATAAGGAACTTCCAAAGAAAGACATGATCAAGGACTGGACCATGTGGAGGGGTCGACCCCTTCCAAAACGAAAAAGAAGCAGAGCGCAGAAGAGGAGCCGGTAAATTAGAAGCACCGGCCTCCCAAGCAAGAATGAATGTGCGATGGGAGAAAGTGAAGGAGTGAATGTGATACAACTGGATCTTCTGGTGAGTTAACAGCAAACCGCTCGAGACGAGCTGGTCTTACAAGGGGAGCGGAGGTAATGGACAGAGGATAGTAGCTGCAAGAGGAGTAGCTGGACAAGAATGAAGAAGACGTTGCAAGAACAGCCTGCAAATAAAAGGAACGGGGATGCACCGTCAGGCTATTCGGGACGAACAGCCTTAACCCTTTCGCGCGGTCATTTAAATTCAGCTGCAGTGTCTCTCCGGCGGTAATATATTCAGCCGACCATTTAAATTTTGCTCGAAAATGATTTATTCATCATTGTTCTTAAATTATATGAGATAGGAACATGAAACTTCACTAAAATGATCTTAAAAGGTGGTTTTATAACCTTACCTTATAATATGAGCGCCCGGTATCTCGGCAATGGAAGCAGGTCGTTAGAATTTGAGCAGTGTATGGTACGCCTTGAAGCATGAAACTTTCACTAAAATGATCTTAAAAGATGGTTTTTATAACCTTACCTTATAATATGAGGGCCCGGTATCTCGGCAATGGGAGCAGGTGGTTTAGAATGTGAGCAGTGTATGTTACGCATTCAAGCATTCTTCTATACACAACGCTGTCTCACATTCACCACACCAAAACTGCGTATCTTTCATTTGGCCCTTTTTTCCGTAAACCACAGATATTCTGTGCGGTCTTGCCTTCTTCTCAAAGGAGGAATACTAGGAAATGTCTTTCCGTGAGTCGATAAGCTTGCCAGGTCAGCTGCAGTAAATTCAACTGTTACGAGTTATCATAACAAGGGGTTGGTGCTATGCTTTTTTATATTCCATTTTGGCTGCAGTAGATGTCGTAGGGGTGACCACAGAATTCATTAAGTTATTCTAAGAACTGGCTGGTATGTAGTGCACGAAAGCAGAGCTTAGCTGGCTCAAAAAATATTTATGGTCGTCCCTCGAAACGACCACCAAGGTCAGTACGATAAAATGGAGTCAACTGGAGCGATAATACATGAAGGAATGAGTTCTTTTCCCTCCCGCACACACACCCGTATCATCACAGGGGGTGACCACAGTGTTCTGCCTTAATTTGTGGCGTTTTTCTAAGAACTGGCTGCTATGTACTGTGCGAAATCAATCGATCTTGCAAGAATAAAATTTGGACATCCCTCTTCTAAGAATTCCAATTGAGTGTGTTAGTGTGGCCAGCTCAGGGCAATATGATATTATAAACACAGCACATATCACGTCTCTGCTGTTTATAACTTCATAGGAAAGAAAACACGCCATTCATAACAGTTTGAATGAGGAAACTTCTACCAGAAGCAACACGAATTTGCTGCAAGACAGGCATATGTAACGATGGCTTAACGCAGCTAAAGTCATGTCTCATTATATACTGTTCTTCTGACAACAGGCCAGTGAAAAATCTAACAATCTACAGCAAAACCATCAATTATTACGGGCGTTATAACATAGGTGTGCAGGTGGACGAAACATAGACGTCGAACCCCCGCAGACGATTTAAATACCTTGACGAAACATACACGTCAAACCACGCTGTACGGTTAAGGAGGGAGTAGTGTGATGCATTGCGCTATGCAGGACACCCCCTCCCCCGCCAGCGGTGACGTAACAGCTTTGGAGTGCTGCCGCTGCTACGGTAACAGGCCAGTCAACACTCCGCCCCCCTCCCCCGTGATTACTGCACAGCAGGAAACAACTCTAGACAGCATTGCCCAGCAACACCTGTAAATAGGCGACAGCAACAGGGAAGTGAGGTGCTTTCTGTTGTCTTGCTGAGGGTTTATAATAGAACTGCACTGCCTAAGGAGTCAGTTGAATTGGAACAGTTGCCGAGTTCAGTTGTAGTGAGTGAATCGTGAACATGAAGAATACCGATAGTGTGAGAAGTTGTTTGGAGTTTGTAATACAGTGACCCTGGTATAGCTCCCATGTTATAAATACTTGAAGACTACTGAGGACAGTGTTCTGCCGTGGTGACAGGGGGCGTGGAGGTGTCGCTTAGGGAGGGGCTCAGGTAAATTTACAATCACTGACATATCTGCCACCTTGGCTTGAGTTTGCAGTTCTCCTGGAGGATTCGGAGGGAGGCTGGAGTCGGCAGGGAAGAGGATAACACTCGAGGGAATGCTAGGTTCAATTAACATCACAGCGCATTTCTATCCTACTCTATTCACCTATGTCGCTATATACATAATATATACACCATTTGCCAGCGTTCGTCGGTTCGCATTACATGTGGGTTATTATCCTGTAGCACACATTAGTTCACTCCTGTCACCCTGCTATTGGGTATCCCATCCCTCTATCTCTCATGCTCAGTAAACCTAGTCCATCTAGTCTTCACTTTCTCTCCCTGGGGTTCGCACTTTAATATTATCACACTTAATGTTCATGGCTATATGAAGTAAGTAAGTCTACTTATGTGAGCTGAGGAAACAGACCGCCATCACCAACCAACAACTACTCATCGCCATCGCTCTCTCGGCAATAGCCTACAGCTGACTCTTTGACAAGTAATAATAAAAAGTTTTTTGATTGGTTCCTCTAGAGTTTATTTACCGTCTATTTGCTGACTCGCTGGGTTCCAGGGGTGTATTCACCAGCCCATCCTGACGTAATTTTGGGTCGGTGTGGCCCACTCATTGGCTGTTTATCGAAAGGGGGTTGGCTCTTTCAGGTCTACCGCCCTCTCCAACTCAGCGTTTCCCTCATGCCATAGTTTTTATGACCCAGTTCATATAGCTTCTTCCTCAATGTCAGCGTTATTATGCTGTCCCAGTAACATTCTGATTACAAAGCGATTGCCTGTTACACTTCTTTGCAAACCCAAGCTTCCTGGTACGTTTCATTATTTCTGTTTCTTAATCTTAAAGTCTAGATACCCTTATTCCAAATTAACCAAAAACTATATCTACTTGTACATAACCCTTGGGCCATAAGAGACAATGAATTGATTAGTGTGTAGGGTTTGTAAATTGTGTAAACCCGTAACAGTGTTATGAGGGTCATTCCACGTGAAATCATCCAGAGAGGTTGCTCGCAATTTTTAAAAAAAATTATATTTTGTACACTTATTTATACATATTTTCATACCATAAAAATATTAAAAAGAAACTGTAATCTGCTCGGTTCTCCCGGTACAGGCGTTTTTATAATGCGAAAAAACGCATTTTCAGCTGAAATGGAGGTTTGCGTTATCTTCCATATCTTGATAACCATTGAAGCTAGAGACTCCAATAAGAAACCAATTTGTTCCCCATGATATGTACTATAAATCATATTGTTATAAGGTTTTACTCAACTCGCTTCCTCTCGGTCTAATTAAGCTCGAAACTTACCTATTGATTTTGGGAAAAATGCTATTTTTGACCTTCAGAAACCAATGGGAGGGGGAAAGTATCAGATCTGTGGTTTCTACCCTTTGTTGTTACCTACATGGGGAATATGATCACATAGTTTTGAACCCCATACCTAGTTTCCAGAATTTTCCAGGAGATTTCAAACTTTGCTCTGGGCCCAAAATCGACCATTTTTAACATCTCATATCTCCGCTGGAGAAGCTCTGAAAATTTTGAAATTCATAGCAAATAATGCTCTGTTGTAGAGTAACTTGGAGATAAAATTACAACTTTGGTATTCAAATTAGAGTAAAGTTGTGGGCACTTTGAATTTTACCAAAAAAATCAACACCTCGATAATTGGCTTACCTGCATCCAGTAGTATTAGTTCTTTGTGTACTCCGTTGAAAATCGTCCAGTTTGTTTGAAAGTAGTTCAGGAATTGTCCACTACCACGATGTCTTCGAAATCATTGGACTTGAATGTTTTATAACACCTGACCGTGTTTTCCTCCAGAGGGACAACCCCGTGTTTTTCTCTTGTATGGGGTACAGTTTTGCAATTTTGGAACCTGCTTTTTAGAATGATTTCATTTCTCGCAACTTCCTCTGTTGGCAAAAAAAAAAGTAAACTATCCCTGAGATATTTTCTGTGCAGAATTTGTACAGTTCTAGCGGGCACATGATTTGATTAAAATGAGTTCTTTGAAGACTGGCTTTCGCTGCTCGCCTCTTCATGGTGCTGCCAGTACCGTCACAGGCATTCTTCCCATGCGAGGTGGCAAAAAAAATCCATTCTGCTTCAAGTCCGAAGTCTTCATAGTGATGACATAAATTGGAGAGATTCTTTTTGTTCTTATATTGGCTTCCAGCGCTATCACTGAAATAAATCACTTTCCTGACTGAAGGCACATTTTCTCTTATATCGGTGATAAGATATTTTTGGAACACATAAACTGTGGTTGTATCATGCTTTACATGATCACTGATTATACACAAGCTTTGGCATTTTGTTATATTGTCCGCCTTGTAGTAATACACAAATGGCTAAAGTGTAGCCTGTTGATTTACCCAGTGGAAACTTTGAATCTCATCTTGTACGAGAAACGAATAGTTTTCTGCAAAATCTGCAAGAACGAGGCACTATGTTTCGTCCAGGCTTTCCCTCGTTTCTTTCAAATACTGCAACTTAATTTTAGCCACGTAATGATGTTTTTTCAGTTGCGTCAGTTTTTCAATTAGAGATTCGCAGAATTCACTGTAACGTTGCGTAACAGAAATCATGTTAGCTCTGTCTGTGTTGACCCATTGTTTGTAGACTATTTTATCGGACATGCTCTCTGATTTGGCTGATAGCAATTCCGTCAAAATTTCTTCTCCAGGGCAGTCTGCGCATTCATTACTCATGCACTGATAACTTTCAATGTCACAAACCATTACATGTAATAAATCTTTGTAGTCCGAATTCAATTTTGCTCCATCTAGCATCAGCTTAACATTTTGGTGATAGCTGCACACACAAACGGTATGAGTCCCCAATGCACCAGCAATGATACACCACTTTGGTCAAAGTACACAAAATTTGGAAAACCAATTTTGTGTTCAGGTTGAGTATTCTTAAAGTGAATGTAAGGTTCCTTCAAACTGCATAGTATCAGGCGTTTCTGCATACCCTCTTTGATACCTCCCACATTGACACTCACACAATCCTTTTTTTCCAGGGCAGATCCTGCTGTTTTCATTGTTTTCTTAAAATTCCGTGACAGCCTGAATTGTTTCGTCACTAACTGTCTGGCCCCGCCTTTTGCCCAAATCCGGAAGGATCCCTTGCGTCTGCTGAAGCACTCGAGTAATTCTAACCAAGCGCTCAGAAACTTGAAATTCTTGACTTATCTTCTGTCTTGACCACGAAGTTGGCAATAAGCTAATGATTTTAATTTTTTCTTCTTTGCTTGAGATTTAACATTTCTCCTTTAATTTGTTAATCAACAAATCATACTCCTCACTTAATGCAAAGAAAGGTATTTGTTCATCTGAATCAAGATCCATCGAGTCATCTCAAAATGAACTCACTAATTTCCTTCAAAGAGAGTCGGATATGCTTCTACATTTTTTTGATAAAGCAGTGGGTCTTTTCCCAGTATTCATCTTCATAATTTTAGTCATAGGAGAAATATCTAAAGCTGAACATACTGCTTCTGATTCTGCCAGATTTTCTTGCATAGGTGCAAACTCGTTCCTTCCAGAACCACTACTGCCCCCACTTATGGTTTCTTTAAGAACAAAAATCTTTGTGTAACGATTAGGACACAAGGATTTACCTGGTACTAGAGCTACCAGAAAATTCTTTTCTTTCTTCAGATGTTCTAATGAAATTTCACGTAAACCTTTCTTAATGGTTCATTTGTGCACTTTTAGCAGGTCACAACAAATATTTCCAAACAGATGATTGTATTTAACTGAATACTTAATCTCATGATGCTTGCATATGGAACTCAAGTTGCATTCACCCAGTCTTAACTTTAAAACAGTTTGTTTCTCTTCACTCAATTCACTCACAAACGTTAGCTGTTTGTTGATGGCACCATACGTAGTCTTACGACACTCTTCACGTGTGACAATACCTATAGAACATTCCATTTCACAAAGTTTTTACTTTCGACTTGGAGAACACCGAGCTCGATACACCTGAAAGATCTACAGTTGCTGAACATACACTGACTTACAGTTGGAGACAACATTCATGTGAATGCTTCATCCATACGTAAAGCTGCTGAGAAAGCAGCCCAACACTAACATCATGATTACAGAAATTTGGGTTCAGATGTCAAAACACACGAGGCAGGCGCGAAATAAGAAACCTACATCCATGTTTATAGCCAGCTAAGAACCGAGTGTTGATAACATGTCATTCCAAGCAGTAAGTACAGGCCTGAAAATGATTTTAGTGACAAACAATAGATCTCTCGTCTTTTATACCGAATAAAGAACCACCAATACCATTGGATGCAGGTAAGCCAATTATCGAGGTGTTGATTTTTTTGGTACAATTCAAAGTGCCCACAACTTCGCTCTAATTTGAATATCAAAGTTGTAATTTTATCTCCAAGTTACTCTACAACAGAGCATTATTTGCTATGAATTTCAAAATTTTCAGAGCTTCTCCAGCGGAGATATGAGATGTTAAAAATGGTCGATTTTGGGCCCAGAGCAAAGTTTGAAATCTCCTGGAAAATTCTGGAAACTAGGTATGGGGTTCAAAACTATGTGATCATATTCCCCATGTAGGTAACAACAAAGGGTAGAAACCACAGATCTGATACTTTCCCCCTCCCATTGGTTTTTGAAAGTCAAAGTAGCGTTTTTCCCAAAATCAGTAGGTAAGTTTCGAGCTTAATTAGACCTAGAGGAAGCGAGTTGAGTAAAACCTTATAATAATATGATTTATAGTCCATATCATGGGGAACAAATTGGTTTCTTATTGGAGTCTCTAGCTTCAATGGTTATCAAGATATGGAAGATAACGCAAACCTCCATTTCAGCTGAAAATGCGTTTTTTCGCATTATAAAAACGCCTGTACCGGGAGAACCGAGCAGATTACAGTTTCTTTTTAATATTTTTATGGTAAGAAAATATGTATAAATAAGTGTACAAAATATGATTTTTTTTTAAATGGCGAGCGACCTCTCTGGATGATTTCACATGGAATGGCCCATAAGTAATTGTAGTTACGATCTGTAGGTTGTTAAATAAACCAATTAACAATCTGAACGGCGTCTTCAATGGCAAAACATGTTACATTATTGAGAACATTAAATGCTCTGTCAATTTGACTGTGCGTTGCAAACTTGCATGTGCTTTTCAGCAATGCAGCATGTGGCTATTAAAGGTTAAAGGAGCATACATTCTTATTATTACAAACAGCTGGCTATTCACAGAATACAGTTTGTGTGCGAGTACCATGAAGGTGTAAGGTGTAAGTTGGAATAGAATGCCGCTCATTTTACCCATTAGGGAGAGTTACTATAGTTGTGTCTGAATCACTGATTTGCTGATGAACCTAACTGAACAGAAACAATGTCTTCTTTATACCTGATGATGACAGAAAGATCCAATTTCTGAAGCACTATATTTCAGAAATTTCAGGACCGTGACCAATATAAAAAATAATGGTCATTGTGTGTTGCTTAGTGTTAAATTAGAATACAATTATATGCAGTTGCAATACAGTAAACGCTTGCTAATCCAGAGTAATTNTGTGGGGGGGGGGGTTTCCATCTGGATCAGTGAAGAAAAAAATAGCCCTAAAAGACAAGAAAACTTAGAACACAAAGAAATGGAGAATTTAATTATATGAGTAGTTCTGATGACAATAAATACAAAAATATCACATTGAGCCTTTATTTAAAAACTGTAAAAAGACAATACATTTATTCATCGATTGAAGACCCGAAATTTTGATTGTTTTTGAACATAATAATGCAGGTTTGAAGAAACTGTCAAGTTTTGTCCGAACTAACAAGTGACTCATCTGTCTCCTAAATTATACATACTCATCTGTGAACTGCAATTTTCATATTTTGATTCAGATTATCCAACATTGGAGTTAACTATAACCGGATTAGCGAGGGTTTACTGCACATAAATTGTAAAATTATATGGCACGTTGCCAACAGACCATTGCGGGATGACCGTAGCAGCGAAGAGAAACCAGCAGTTGCTACTCCTGCACCACGGTCTCGTACCAGCAAGTGGCGGGAATCCCAGGAAGAACGACGACGTCAGCAAGTGCAGACCAAACTTCAAGTTCTGTTATTTCGCCATAAGGAACTGCTCAAGAAAGACATGATTAAGAAACGGGCACTGCTGGAGAAAGAGCTTCAGATAGAGATTCAGGTAAGAAAAATGATTACATGGAATATTTGCCTATTTATCATGCGTTAGATAAGGGTGTGGGCCTGCATGCAGAGGTTACCCACAGACATACCCACAAAGTTGAACCAAAATGTTATGTACTGTGTGTAGTGTGATATTCTCTGAAAAGATGGTGCTAGTCACATTGAATGTCAGGGCTGCCAAAGGAAATGATAGTGGAACAGCATATATACATTTTTTTGTGCCCCACTGTATATTTTAGACATTCTGTTACAGCTTGAACCATACAGTTGATATACTGAGCCTGCATTACAACCAGCTTTTCATCAGAATGGCAGAACCAAGAGTGATATGTTGGGTTTGGTTCTAAGTATGCACTCTGTTAGCCTTTTTCATCTCAACGTAAGATACTTAACCATTTCAATGGTATTCCCAGAACCTCTCTGTGATTCAGCGTCTGTGTTCATTCGGTACATGCTGTTGGCCTCACTGCAGACCTGTGTTTCTTCCCAATGTTTGCCCAGGCTGTGTGACAGGTCTATGGTGTCTCATGTTTCTCAGAAGATAGATAGCAGCACCAAATGGAGTCATTTGGCATGGCTTTCTGGTAGCAGTAATGATGCATGTTAAATCCTTGGCTGCTACAGATGTTGTAATTGGTTGGGTGTGCTGAACTATTTCCGTGTGGTGTCATAACAGTATGATGCTCAGCTATGAGGGCAATACTGCAGTTTCAGGTTTCTTGTGGGGACAGTGGATTTGAATGTTAAACTAAGGAATGCATTAAATTGAAGAACTTTAAATGGCTGTTACATTGCATTTGCTCTCAAAATATATATATATATATATATTGTACAGTCGGACCCCTGTATGAACCACTAAATGATGTTCCCACCCATTGAACAGTGCACCTCTAAGTGTGTACCCTGTGAAGCGCAGTATTTGGAAGCAGTTCAGTGCTTTTAACAGCGCTGTCTGTAACTTAAATGTACACTGTGAATGATGGTGAATAATGAATTGGGAAGGTTGTGGAAGGAAGTGACCATGGCCTCTTTAAGGCATCAGCATAGCATTTTCCTGATGTAACTGAGGAGAACATCAAGAAATTTCAGTCTGGATAATTGATGTCCTGGCTGAGGTTTGAACTGGGCACTTCCAAAATATAATTCAGAAACAAGTTCAGTATGAAGTGGAACTGCACGAATGACGTATATCTCTGTATACTATACTCACAATAAGTGAGAAAGTTATCTCAGGTGTTAATGGTTCTCACTGGTATTTGGTAGGTGCCTGGTTCGAACCTCAGCTGGAACACCTGTCCTGACTTAAGTATTTCATGATTTTCCTCTACCTCCAAGCATGTGGCAGGATATTGTCTTACAGTAGGCCACAGCACGAATATTCCACATGCTTTCCAGGTCATCATTCATAAATCGCTTCATCATGTGACTCTGTATAGCTTGGGCCACTGAAAATGTGGTCATGTACAGAACAAGCAAATAAGATTTGAGGTTTTCATGGTGGTGACTACTAAGATGTCAAGCTGTATAGATCTTATATGAACCAACGTTTCGGAGGAACGTGTCGCCAGCATCTTCAGGGTAGAAAAATCTGCAAGCGAGGAACAAGTATGAGCAGGTAGCTGCAGATTTCTTGCTCATGGTTTCTTTCGACCCTGAAGATGGAGGCAGTACGTTTCTCTGAAACGTCAGTTCACACGAGATCTGCATGGTGGCACATCCCAGAAGATGGCATTCTTAACAAGTAAATAGAATTATTACATCATATATATCGTCATGTGATTGAGTGACTACAGACATGGTTTGGATTGATAATTGAGTTTATTGAACATTTGCAGAATGTAACTACAAATAACTATGACAGTCTCACTGAGTTACACATTCCAAAGATCACTGTAACTATGTGTACAGCACACATATATTCTTCTCAGACTTCGCTAGTCACATCCAACGGCAGACGTTCTGCTTCCTCTGGGTTCCTGAACTGTCCCTGGCCTCATCTCCCAGCTTCTGTCTTCTCACAGCTGCAACCCTCATAACGGACTCAACCACAGCTGAACTACTGGTCCTCGTTATATAGCACCAGCACAAACTGCACTGAAAACATCTCTTCCATTGTTATATATTCTCTTGTTGCCCCGGAAACAGTGTGCCCACATAGCTGTTCCATAGCAACAGCTGTTGTACTGTCATCTGTTTACACAGCTGGTACTTGGCAGTGGGCCTGCATGTCGCAATATACAAAATGTTAGGCCATGTCTAACGTCAGGTAGAGGCACAGGCTTCTTGCCCCCAGAGCCTTGGGTTCAGTCCTGGGTCTCATAATGTGAGATTTTGGATGGATGAAATGTCATGAGCAAGTTTTCTTGCAAGTTTATTCAGTTTTCTCTTGTTAGTTCTTATTTTACCGCTGCTCCATATTCACCCATCTCTACCTTAGAGGTGTGCAGTAGCCTTATGACCAGGCGGCACAGTGCCGCTTGTCTTACCCAGTATCTGGCTGGTTGCAGAGTGAAGATAGGCGTAATGTATAAATTGTAGCTTCCCTGTCAGTTACCTGCCTCACGCCTCACGGAGAATGCCCAAAACTGTCTTGAACACCACATAGCTTTAAACAAGTGGTCAACGCCCCTTACGAGGTGGAATAGGATTTTATGAATGATTTCAATAGAAAATTTTAATCAGATTTGTGTAATTATTTTAAGTGGATGTCAACGCGCAATTTTGGCACACATCAAGGCAGTGTAACAGTTTGAATGCCAAAAGATGTTCTGCAATTTATTCTTTGCCAGTACATACTGAGCCATAGCTGTTAAAGCAATGTGCAAGAAGAGATTTGAGCCCACATTTCCAGTCTCTCTTAAATTACAAGAGTGAATTTTAATTTCATAGTTCAAGTGATGTTCCCCTTCCTTAAAGTTGTAGCTACTGTACATTGTGGTACAGACAGAGAAAGTAACTGTATCACAGGTGAAGAATGGGCACTTTTGCCAGTCTATTAGGAAATGTGTATCTATATTTGTTTTGGAAATTATTATTATTGAAATGCTGAAATATGTAGTGTTTAAGGTTTCTGTGTTGTAAACTGCAGAAAGATTTGTCGACTGAGTTAGCTGCTCGGACAAAAGCAGAAAGAAATAAGCAGGATGAAGTGAGGACAGGAAGTGGGAAACGGAAGTCTGCACCAGTCTCAGCATCCACCGTGAGTCCCCCATCAGCTTCCCGTGGTGGCGGGCGACCTAGGAAGCAACAGCGGACCTCCTCAGGTCCTCCAGGCAGTGGTGGAACAGCACTGGGAGGGGGAGGAGGGGGTGGCAGTGGAAGGAAGAAAGAAAAACTGTACTGCTTGTGTAGGACTCCTTATGACGAGACAAAGTGAGTGTTATGCCATATTTACTCAGTAATATCCTCCCCTCTGTCATTTTCAGTTGTTCAGTTTCCACGGCTGGTGACACAAGTCTGCCCCTTACTGATGTCTGTGATGAGATGGTATTTGGATGGACATCTTCACTTCCTCTGAGCAGGGAGGAGCTGCACAGACAGTGGAGTAGTTAGTGTGCTGTTTTCCTGTAATTCATAGATGAAGGGTATAAATGGTAATTGCTTTTCACTGGACAGTGTCTTAAGAGAGGCTGCCTGAAGTGGAGAAAGATGCACACCGGCTTGATCTGCATTGCATTTTAGGTGTGATCGGTTACATGTATGTTTTTAGGTTCTACGTGGGCTGTGACCTCTGCAACAATTGGTTCCATGGGGAGTGTGTTGGTATTACAGAGGAGATGAGCAAGTCTCTCACAGAATTTGTCTGTACAGAATGCCGTCATGCTAGGGACACCCAAGAGCTATATTGTCTCTGCAAGCAGCCTTATGATGAGTCTCAGTAAGTACCAGTAATACTCTTAGATTGTTGTCTGCTGGATTATGCTCTTGCTCTCTGACTGAACAGGTTTTTCTAATGATAATGCCTCACGCCTGTATACTGAAGGTGCTTGGTTTTGAATCAAGTTGGGACACTTGTAATAATCACTGAGGTTTTTTATGATATTCCTTGGTCCAAGCAAAATAATTCAGGTACAGTACCTCAGGTTGTGCCCACTTCCAGATACTTTCCAATACCTCTGTCATCATACCATTTATCGCAGGATTGTCCGAGATACTGAAAGCATTGTAAAGTAACATTCTGAATGAAGAGGAAGACACCATGTGGTCTGGTAGGTAATTATCATTTTTGAGGTATTTGCTGCTTTCTTCATGTACCATGATCCTGGAGACAGTATTTTTCTCTGAAAGATTCGTAATCTTATACCAGACTGCATAGTATCATAATCCAGAAGACCAAAATCTAAATTTTCACCGCTGTGAAAACGTAAAATCCCAAAAGTAGAGTGCAGCACAGATGATCCAGGGTTGCCGAACATGCATTGGATAGAAAGCAAGGCTGTAATTTTCCAGTGCACTGCACAGAATTTATGTTTGCATATTGAATCATATGATCCTTGGGAATGTTTTCTTGTTCACCTCATTTGGCTTTTCTCATCCTGTTACTGCTAGTGTCATTTTCAATCCAGTCTCTTCTATCTCTCTACCATCTTTCTCAGTTTCTTGCCAGCTCTTTCCTATTTCCTTACTGCCTTACAGTACCTGGCTAAACCTCCTTGTCCTCAGCCATCTCACAGGTCTCCTTGCTTTAGATTCTAATGCCCTTCTGTGTATCATTCTGTCATTTTACATGGCCCAGCCAATGTATGTGTTTTTTCATCTAACTCTACAAAATTTGGAATTACAAATTCTTTTTAAGAATTCCATTTCTAATTTAATCCCTTCTTGTTTATCCCTCACTTTTCCTCAAAAATCTCATGTCTGTTGCTTAGATTTAATTTTGTTTCTCTTACTACATTTCCATTTCCAAAGTCTGCAAATATTAATGAGAATGTATTTCAGATATATTTGCATCATACTGAGGCAACAGATAGAAGTCTCATGGAAAGGCCCTCTCACCTCCCAGGGGTCTGTTATGCTTCCCCCTCCAGCACACTTCACTTTATTAACCTCTAGTCTCTTAGTCATTTTTTTAAACAAGAATCTTTGTAGTGATAATCGTGCAATGACTTTCTCTAGTATTTAACATCTAAAAGTTTGTGACGATGGTATATTAACCTTTATCGGACGGGCCATTTAATTTCCGGTAGGGGCAGCTGGACGGAGTTTATTTAAATGCCCGCCCTTCTAGAGCAATGAAATTGTAAGCATGTTTCTAAAAATGGTGTGATTTCTACATTTTTTATGATAAACGAACGAAATGAACGCTCCTTTAATGTAGAAAGAATATAGAATCAGATATTCTAATTTACAGATTTTAATATCTGTAAAAAATTTTTACACTGATTCCCAAAATAAAATTTCCCGAAATTCATACATTTTCTGCACCATGCGTTCTAGCAGTGTAATACATTTTCTGCACCATGCGTTTTAGCAGTGTAAGTCCTTGTGGCGACTTCACATTCAATCGTATCTCTTGTTGTAGCTTATTTATCGTATGGGACATGTCGCTATGCACGACTGTTTACGTCTGAAATTCCTCGCTGCCTAATGTGTTAGATAAACACAGAAGTTACTTCTCGGAATATGGTGTTGCCAGATCGGTAATTCGTTCATTCATTGCAGTCAAACCATTGTGTTTGTAACGATTTTGAAACATCGCAATATAAGGTTAGCCACCCATGACATCATGAAGCAGATATTGGGTTCAGAGAAGTCGTGAATGAGATTTTTGTATGTGTGGGCTCGAGGTTAAGATTTATGGCTTCTTATCGTGGTCTAAGCACAGAGATTCACTGCTAGCACTGCTAGAGAGCCGTATACACTACGACGTCGTATGGAAAATGCTGAAATGAGACACAGATTCGGACTGCTATTCAAACGATTCTGAATGTGGCGTGGAAGGTTGGTCTTCTGATGCCTAAAATTGAGAAAGAGCTGTTCAATGACACAGATTATGATAGGGGCGAGCAAAGTTGGAATTCTGATTCCGCGGACGACGGGTCATCACCTTCGTCGGCAACTTGGGGACCGCCAGACCAGTGTGGCTGGAGAGGTGTGAATAATTATTCCGGTGTAGCTGCGGGGATAAATATCACTGCAGCTCGACATCACTGGCCTGCTTCCTCTAAATCGCAACTGAGGTGTCGTGTGTGCTTTTCGCGTGGGAAGCGGTCTAGCGTTCGTACGAAGTGCGTGAGCTGCGACGTCGGACTCTGCATTTCGGAATTTTTTCGGCAGTACAATACGAAGGCCACATTACCATAGATGACGCAGGGGGGAAGGCTGTTTCCTCATGAAGATGGTGAACATATATCACATAAGTAGAGCAAAAATTTAATTTTAAAAAAATCTTTACACGCGTACAATGCGCGAAATCGTATGAGGTCATTCGGCCATATGACGTCGGTAGATTACATTAGATCACGCAGGAGGGAAGGCTGTCACCTTATAAAGGATGTGACCAAAAATTATGTAAATAGAAGAACAATTTATATTTTAAATTTAATTTTAAAAAAATCTTTACACGCGTGGAATGCGCGACATCATATGATGTCGTTCTTAAATTTGTCCTTACTTTTAACGTCATATGACGTCCCTAGATTACATTAGATCATGCAGGAACGAAGGCTGTCTCCTTATAAAGGTGGTGACCAAAAATCATGTAAATAGAACAACAATTTATATTTTTAATATAATATTAAAAAAAACCTTACACGCGTGGAATCCGCGACATCATATGATGACGTTCGGCCAGCTGCCCTAACTTTTAACGACATCATATGATGACGTTCGTCCGATAAAGGTTAATACAGCCGTTGTATTTCTGGACATTATCCATTGTCCTGTTTTTATTTAAAACACAACATTTTGGAAATTCTGGAATCCACCCACATGTCTCATCATCCTATCAGTCAACCCAAGTTGGACATCTCTCCCATCTGGACTGCCATTATCGCAAGCAGAAGCAGAAAAAGAGAGAGAGACTACAACTCTGTCCAGTGTATATTAAGTGGGAAAATTGTGTTTCTTATGTTGGTAAATGTTCATCTTAACTCTCGCAGATGGTTTGTGCTGTGCTTGGTTTATATATCCTATCTTGTGTTTGTGCAGGTATCTCGTGATACGGACTAGCTCTGTCTACTGGTCCCAACTGAGTAGGTTCTGTATGAAGACAGGGACAGAATCCAGTCTCTGAAACATTGTATTTTAAATAAAAACAGAATGATGGATAATGTCCATAAACACATTAGT
This sequence comes from Cryptotermes secundus, assembly GCF_002891405.2. Taxonomy (NCBI): domain Eukaryota; kingdom Metazoa; phylum Arthropoda; class Insecta; order Blattodea; family Kalotermitidae; genus Cryptotermes; species Cryptotermes secundus. The sequence goes on along the minus strand of NW_019723324.1, from coordinate 55,276 downwards.
TGTGTTCTGTAGTATTTTTGTCTGAAAGATCTCTGAGAGTGTGTCATAGTTTGAGAAGTCAGCCTTATGGAAAAGAAAAAACCCTGTGTTCAATGAGATCTGAGGCACTGCAGTTTCATTTCCCATTGTGTGTTAAAAATAAGATCTGGTAACTTTCCAATGACGTTATTTGCTGTATCAGTGTCCGACAGTGATGCATCCTCAACATGCTTTAGGCACAGTGTAACAAGTGCTTTGGGTTGGTTTGTATGACCAAGAGGAAAATACAACAATAGGCATATCGAGGAAGCCACTGTCCGTGGTCCTTCCTTCTGTGGTCTCAGTATAGATAATGCGTGTTTATCCTTTGCAGGTTCTACATCTGTTGTGATCGCTGTCAGGATTGGTTTCACGGACGCTGTGTTGGAATTCTTCAGTCAGAAGCAGATAACATTGATGAATATATCTGTCCAAATTGTCAGCGTAATTCCAATATTAATTTTGCTAACATGAAAAATCTCAATGCTAAGGACTTTGAAGGTCTGAGAAAACTTATTAAGCAGTTGCAGGTATAGTATGACTTCATAAGGTTTGAGGTTTACCATTGGGATGCATAATGACTGACAGTGCTCTGAATGCACATAATTTGTTTCAGAACCATAAAAGTTCTTGGCCCTTCATGGAACCTGTAGACCCAGATGAGGCTCCTGACTATTATGGAATCATTAAGGAACCAATAGGTACGTGATGCTTACAGTTTTGTGACGTACTTTCCAGTGCCGTCTCTGTCTAGAATATGTAGAATTGAACAGTAGGATGTTTGCTGGACGTTGAATTGGGAAGGATGTTGAAGGACAGAGTCATAGACTTTCCAGGATACTATCCCAGGGAAGGACTGAAGAAGAAAAAGATGAGAGGCTTCAGTCAGGATAACTGGTATCCCAGTTAAGATTTGTGCGGAGCATGAGAGTTACCACCATCCATATGGATCCGAGCTCTGCGTGTCCTCACATTTGGGCACAACAAATGGTTCATGTCTAATTTAGTCTCGCTTTGTTTCTCGCTGTGTCTGTATATGTTGTATGGAAATGAAGATACATACTTGTGTCCTTTTGTGTTCGTAAGCAGAGCAAATCTTTGGAATGTTCTCTTTGCACAGTTAGATACATGTCTTTATGCTTGGTATGATGAATTTTCAAAGTAACATCTGCGCTTGAACTTAGAGTAATATAAAAATAATTCTCTTTGCTCTGAATAAAGAATGTTGGCATTTTTAAAGACAGTCATTTGTTTTGTCGTAAGTAATTCAAATGCTATGCAGCTGCAGTGGAGATGAAAATTTTGAAAACTACACACTCAGTATTTTGTACACTGAAAGATTAGATGCTCTGTAGTGTGGTAAGAAGATAGCAACATTCTGGACAAACTTTGCTACCTCCATCTTCAGCGTACTCTGGAGATGAAGGTAGAATATTCTGCCAAAACATCAGTGTCGTTGTGCTAAATTACCTGGCGTCACTTCCCAGATGCTGGTAATCTTCATTCAGTGCCATCAGAACTCATAGCTCTGACATTTTCTGCATTACCGGTAACTGATGCCCACACACCAGACGCTTAACGTTAGGACCTGCATATTTCTGCATGCATCTTGAGCATAATTTACTGAGTATTTATGAAAACAATGAAATTTTAAGCAGAAAGTTGTAGTGAAAAATTTAATCCGCATTATGTACCAATTAACGTTCCTTTTGTAATTCCAGTTTTTAAAAAAAAAATTATTATTATACTACTATGAGAAGTCTAGTGGCAATAACAGAGTGAATTTTTAGAATTTTTACATTATGCATATATTTTCTAATTTGTTTCTTCTTTTCCAGTTGTATTGTAAAACTTTCATAATAAAACCTTATCATACGATCGGTTTTCCATTTTCTCTTGCATTTCCAGTGTGTGATATGTAACACATCATGATTTTATTTCAAGGGTATTACTATCTGAAAACCAATAACATGTTTCTCGTAAATGAAACTTCTTCTCTTTGACCAGATCTGCAAACGATTGAACTGAGGATTAACAAAAGGTCATACAGGAAATTAAGCGAATTCATAGGAGACATGACGAAGATGTTTGACAATTGTCGTTACTACAACCCCCGTGATTCGCCATTTTTCAAGTGTGCAGAGTCTCTCGAGGCCTATTTCGTCCAGAAAATTAAGTGTCTACGTGAGAAGTTAGTGGAGAACAAATGAACGGCAGGCTAATCGTTGCAAGAACCAGTGTGTTTTTCAAGTGACTGAAGGGTGCCGAGTTCCTTCAAGGTGGTTTTCTGTACAGTTCTGTATTAATTGCTTGCATGGAAGGAATACGTGTGAAATATTTTTGGCATGACCTACACGTAACATCATGTATGCAACCAAACTGAATAACTACTGTGTGGAATGTTTTCTTTTTCTATCATGGAGTCTGTTATTGAAGATCAAGTGATACAGTGACTACCAATAAGAAACTTGATTTTTGACCATCTTTGTTGAACTTGAAAATGAAATAAGTATAATTGTATGTATTTGTAGATACAAGATTCAAAATAATGAATTCTGATTACATTTAAAGAATTTGTTACTAAGAGAAGTGACCTGTATTTTAATAACAGTACAAGAAACCCACCTTGGCCTCTGCATTTCATGTTATCTTACTAGGTAACGAGGTCCCATGGGATTATATCCATTGGCCACGACTGTCGTGGCTTGTATAAGCAAGTTCTCTGTTATCGGACTACATGTGTGCTGTAATTGATACATGGTGTTCTGCCAATTTTTACCATCAGCTCTCATTTGGGTGAGCATTTTAAGAGAATAAGAGTGTGTTAGACTATTTGTAATATTGCCTGTAGCGTACTCTTCATAGAAGTATAAACAAAAATACAGATGTCCCTTCTTTCATGTGTGTCACAGTGTTTATTCCTTAAAGCACCTCTAAGCAATGAGACATCAGATCTTCAGTCTGTAATTTAGATGCATATTCTTATAGATTTTTCCACTAACACTATTTCAGGAATGCCATCATCACTTGCATTGTAAATAGCAGTGACCATGCTAAGAGGACTGTCATGGATTTTATTGTTTTTTTTCCACTTGTGAAACTATTTGTATGTAAATGTAAATTAGAGCTAATATTTGTTATCTGTCATTTGCATGCTGTGCAGTAATGTCCATAGAACCTATGTTTTTTTGCAGTATTTTGAATGAATGTAAAAAAAATTCCTCAGCTGTCCTGACATATTTATTTTCCTGTCCCTCAAGTCTATGCCAATAAATAGGATTCTGTGTGACGCATATAAGAATATTGTCACAGGCAGTGTTTTTCATTTAGGAGCTAACACTGGCAGCACAGTTCAAGAATTGGAACAAAAAGAAAAAGTACAATAAAGAATATCACAAAAGATTTGAGAAAAGTGCACTCTTGTGAATGGTGACCTAATTTTCCATATATTAGCCCCTGTGAATCTGCCGTGAACAAATTGCTGTAGTCGGGGGTATTTGTTTTGGCCAATCAGGTTGAGTCCATCCTGTAGGGCTACCCCTTACTGCCTTACTCCAGCCATAATCTCAAAGAGGACAAGAAATTGGAGGGGCATGTGAAGCAGTAATGTACTTCACTGGCCACAAGAAATGCCCTCGACTGTACTTGGCTCCCATGTGCGAGGGGAGTGTACACTTTCTGTGCTTATACATATAAAATTAATATGTGACATGAGATTCCTACGTAGTTTTTGGGTGACTGGGCCATCAAGACTTCTGATATGTTGCAGGGTGCCTCTTGCTGCATCATACACAGGCAGCAAGTTCCCTCTGAATATTACAGTGCTATCATACACAATCATCCAAGAAATCATTAGTCCACCATGTATGAATTTATTTTATAATAAAATCAGTATATTTGTAATTTATTCATAGGTGTTGCATTTCTTTGTACACGTATGTATGCACAATGTTTTGATAGCCATGTGCTTTAATACAGTTCATCACCAACATACTTGAACTTGAAGTTAGTCCAGTTTCACATGATTTTTTAATTTAATTTTTAATTTTTTTTTTTACCGAGCACCTCTCCTTGAAGACGTGGGAAGTGAAAATGTGGCCTTGCGATGGAGCGCTCTAATTGAGGTGCGTTCGCCTATTAAATTCGTTCTATACGTCCGTCTGTATGCATGAAAGTTGACTACCGCTTAATTGATTTTCATATTTCTTACTGGAAAGTTTAATCATAATTTGTCGACATTGTATATATAAAATAAATTTTGCATGAATGGGGTAAAAAATAACAGACCTTTACATGATGACCTACACTTTTTTATGGGCGTACCTTGAGCGTAATTTGCTTTTTATCAGAACGAAACACATTAAGGGTAAAAGCTGTAGAAACAAAAATCAAGTTGTATTTCCAGTGCACCTCTTCCGTAGGTCTTGCGATTTTCGAGATGGTTAAACAAATTTAAATCAATGAGCTAGAACTGTTACGCTATGTTCATATTAGACACGTTAATTACATAATTTCAGATGCTGCAGGCACTTCTTCCTCTCGTCTGCAAAGATTAGCATGCCCATCAGACATATTCACGAATCTTACATGGCACAAATTTCTTAAGAGTGAAAGGAAGTCCACATAACTTCAAATAAAATTCTATGATCCCCAGCGGGTTATTACAATGGTAGCACTCCATGCTTGTATTCGAGAAATACCTGCTTTGAATTTTGGCTGTTACCAGGTTATTTTGAGAGCTGGGATAGCCCAGTGGTACAGCGACGGGCCGACCGGCCGGGGTTCGATTCCCGGCAAGGGCGAGAGATTTTTCTATTCTCCACAGCATCCAAAGCAGCTCTGAAGCCCATCCAGCCTATCAAATGGGCACTGCTGCCATTTTCCACGGGGAGTAAATTGGCCTAGACATGAAGCTGACCACTCACCTCCATCTATCGCTGAGTTCATGAATGATGGAGCTGTACCTCCACTGCTCCATTCGTCTTTATGCCTTTGTCAACTTTTACCTTACCGAAGATTCTAAGACGTATTTTTCGTCAACTTCGTGCTCCCTTATACCCTGGGAGGTGTAGAGGTTGCCTTCCACAGTCTACTCATAACCGAACACCACCCTCCAGTAAACATCACTCTTTGTTCATACTCAGCAAAAATTGCCATTACAATAACATTACATGTAGATATAGCTATCAGAAGAACTACTGACATCGTTTTTGGTTTTCCACATTTGAGATATCGATCTACATTTTTATTATTGCAGTATATTATAACAGTATGTAATCTCTCTTTCTTATCAACAGTTCTGGAACTATACAGTGAAATAGCTCTATCTCAGAAACCATTTGGAATAGGACACATACATATACACTTTTTCCCCTAGAATTACCAATACTGTAACCTCCCAGAATACTGACCTTTCCTCCTGGGACACCCTGTTCAATCTACCTATTGGTGTCAAGAAAATCTGGGTACCCATCTTACAACTTGCGGTATGTTAAATTTTAATCCTTTCATACAAAAACGGTGGGTGATACACAGCTTTCAAGCTCATATTCAAATTCAGCTCATGAAAATGTACCAGAATCATAATTTCTCTTTAACAGAGAAAAAGCTGTTCATACAGTGTAATCTGCCTGTCTGAATGATGTGAATCCATACATCAACCTTAACAGGACATGGATTTTGTAAATACTTAGAATGGGTGTTGACTGGGAAAAAAAACTCATGCACATTTATTTTGGATACTGTACAGATTTCAACATACTCTTAAGTCCTTCGTGTTATAAATAAGATAATAGTGAAAAGTTGCTTGAACGAATCTAAAAACACATATCACCCAACATATATGACAGCTGCGTTTCCAACAGCGGTTAACTATAAATCCTGCAACTAACAGCTCACTTTGTTAACTGCCTTTAATTTTCAATGAAAAATATTAAATTCAACTCACTTTTAATACCATTTACTTTAACCACTTCACAAATTCCTGGAAGCTCAGGAGACCACTGTAGGTTGCGGTGCAAGGGCCGAGAAGGATCACCCCTTAATACATTCATAACAGATTCCTTGTATCAGATAAATAATTTGAAGACAGCTCCGTCTTTGCAAAAAAAAAAAAAAAACCCATCATATGGGCTCAGAAGGGTTCAATTTTTGACAGGGAAAGTGACTCTCTTCTCCAGCGTCCACAGATTGCTCTGGAGCCCACCTAGCCTTGTACACAATGAGTCGTTCTGTATGCCACTCTTTCCTTGATCGTATATACTGAGAATCGCGAGGCAGTGAGATTTTCTTTAAGATTTCCGCCTTGTGTTGCCGTGCTGTTTGGTAGATAGGTGTCAGCGTTTCAGAGAAACTCCTACTTTCATTTTCAGGATAGAAGAGTGATTGTGAGGTTGTGTAATTTAGTAGATACCAACGTTTGGGGGGGATCTCCAGTCTTCCATATTCGTTGTAGAACAGTGAGGTGTCTCACATGTATGTGGAAACATTTCAGGGCTGAACATTGTATTTTATGTCGTATAGTCTGTTAAGCGCCCTAGCAGGAACGGACATTTAAACGCAGAGTAGGAGCAGGTNGATATAGAACAAGCCAAAAGAATACCAATTGGTACAGGTAATTTTATCTTAAACTAATATAGCTTAATTCTACATTATTCTCTGTTTACATTGAGGTATTCGTCTACAGACTAGAAGGAATGAGCATGCAGATAATTCTTTAGCTCTGATTTAAAATGTTTGGTATCATTACTCAAGTTTTGATACTTTGTGGGAGACATTTGTACACTTTCATGCCAGAAAAGTAGACTCTTTTGATATAGTGATAAGTTTGATGAAGGTAGATGGAAGTATTTTTGTCTAGTACTCATGTTATAGATATTGGAATTTAATTCAAATTTATTTTTGTTGTACACAACAAATAAGAGAAGTGCTAGCATGTATTGTGATTGAAGATGTAGAATTTCTAATTTCGAAAACAAATCTCTAAATGAATCTCTACGTCTACGTAATGTAATGATTCTAATTATATTCTTTTGTATCTTAAATATTTTTACATTATGTGAAGAGTTACCCGTAGTTCATAATAGAATAAAAGTAGGCATGGTAAACCATCTCCAGTCTTTCCTGTGGCATAAAGGGCTTAACCAATTTCATTACATAGCAAGCTGCACTTAGTTTAGGTATAGTTTGTTCCATATGTATTTTTGAAGACAGTGTACTGTCTACATGTATTCCAAGGGATGTTGTATCAGGTGCTTTACAGATTAATTTGTTGGCATAACTGATGACCAGATCGTGTTAATTGTGCGTTTATTTCGCTTAAATACAATTTCGCTACATGTTTCGGCTTTTCATGAAGTCATCATCATCCATAAACTTAAATTACTGGGTTTATAATTTGTATATACATTCATATAATACAATTTTGTTTATTATTGTAATAAATTCCTTATGTTTATATGGGCGGTATCACAGTTACTTAATGTAGAAGGATTTATTGGTTAATTTATAATACCTTAATATTGACATAAGATAACTTTAGAATAAAATAAATACAATAATAAAATGTAATGCATATAAATTAAGGTTATATTATATATGTTTGGGGGGACCATTCAAATATGTGTCTAGGATTTTTTTAATTCTCTTAGTGGGGTTGGAGTTCAACTGGGTCCACTCGGCATGTCGGCCTCTGGTCGGCCTATTGCAGCCTGCCTCGGGTGATTATGATGAAAGAGAATTTGATGGAATGAAGTTTGGCAGGGGAAACCGAAGTATGCTGAGAAAACCCGCCCCAGCGGCATTCTGTCCAACACAGATCCCACTTGACCAGACCCAGGAAAGAACCCGGGACGCCGCAGTGGGTAACCAGCGACTAACCGCTTGAGCTATGGCGCGGCACTCTTTCTAGGATTCTAATGTGGGTAGGGAATTTATATTGGCCCTTTCTGTATTTGTACGTTCATGTATCTACATATTGCTGTATTACGCAAATTTCTATGTAAATGTGTCATATTGTGCGTAGCATCGGGTCGCAGCTCAGCTGCAGGAATCTGGCATAGTCGTGTGACGTTCCGTTTCGGTTACGGCAAAATTGCTACTGGTCCTCGCCAGCTCAGTCAATCCTGCATTCTGGCCCCGTTGAGAACCATGATCATATTTCTGATCTTCCCAAGACTTTTGCATGTTGAATAATGCGACTTCGTCTTCGACGAGAGGATGGTTCTGACTGCTGCCGGTCAGTACGAGTATATCTCTGCTGGGATACAAAGCCCTGTTGCTGGTGGTCGAGCAGCTAAATTGTTGCCAGACTTCGTCGGCACAATTACAGATACTGCACATCAGGCGACCATTTCGCCAATGTTGCCGCCCCCGTTGCTCTTCATGTCCCGTCATCTATGGGATGATTCCTCGTCTGTTCATTCGAGCTGCAACAGGGGCACCCCAGCCAAGAGAAATCAAACAACTTCGTTTCAGGGTGGTAAAGCGTCGAAAGGGGGCAGACGTCTATCCATCCACAGATATCGGACCACCAAGAGGAGGCGCTGTGCTCATTTCTCTCCCGATCGGCAGAAATTATCCTTTTGGTGGGACTTCCTCCTTTTGGCTGTCTTGGAATTGGGCCTTTCGTTCTCAGAGGCACTCCTCTTCATATTGGTGGGACTTCCCTCCTCGAAGAGACTTCCATTTCTTATGTTGGACCCTTCCCCCTTGGAGGGATCATGCACCGTCATGGAAAGAATTACTCTAACCTTAGTGGACGTGTCATTCTCAGGGGCACACCTCTTCATGCTGAAGGGCCTTCCTACCTCGGAGGATGTGCCATCTTTTATAGTGGATACTTCGCCCTCGGAAGGATCTTTCTCCGTCATGAAGGAAACTCCCGTCTTGGAGAAACTTCTCTTTTGTTGGACACTTCACCATTGGTGGGACCATTCACCGTCTTGGAAAGAATTGTCCTAATCTCTGGGGGCTTTTCGTACTCAGAGTCACTACTCTTCATCCCGATGGGAAATTCCTTCTCGGAGGATATTCCATCTCTCATGTTGGATACTTCCCCCTCTGAAGGACTGTTAACTCTCTTAGAGGAAATTCTCCTAATCGTTGTGGTCCGTTTGTTCTCACAGGCATTCCTCATAGTCCTGGTGGACCTTCCCTTCTTTGAGAAATTTTCTTCTCTTATGTTGGATCCTTCCTCCTTGGAGGGACCATTCACGCTCTTAAAGGAAACTCTCCTAAACTTTGTGGTCCGTTTGTTCTCACAGGCATTCCTCTTAGTCCCGTTGGTCCTTCCCTTATCCGAGATACTTCCATCTCTTTTGTTGGACCGTTCATCATGGGTGGGACCATTCACCATCTTGGAAAGAATTGTCCTAATCTCTGGGGGCTTTTCGTACTCAGAGGCACTACTCTGCATCCCGATGGGAAATTCCTTCTCGGAGGATATTCCATCTCTTATGTTTGATACTTCACCCTCTGAAGGACCATTATCTCTCTTAGAGGAAATTATCCTAATCGTTGTGGTCCGTTTGTTCTCACAGGCATTCCCCATAGCCATGGTGGGCCTTCCCTTCTTGGAGAAATTTTCGTCTCTTATGTTGGATCCTTCCTCCTTGGAGGGATCATTAACACTCTTAAAGGAAACTCTCCTGTTGCGGCTCAAATTTGAGATTTGAGATTGTAAGGTATTACCCAAATGTTAGAGACTTGCGAAAAGCGTTTCACAGTTATTACAGTAATTTGTAAACACCTGGACAGGCAAATAGGTTAAGAATGTTGGTGCTCAGCAAGTCTGTGTACTCGCCGAGCAAGACGCTTGCCTCACTCGGTCACTAGAGTAATCGTAAGAGACGGCATACACAGCAATAAGACGCAAGAGGTCCGCCCACAACCACCCATGAGAACCAATTAGAATGTTACTATGAGGATTGAGGACTCTGAGGAGGAGGACCTACCCTCTGTCGTCAACGCTGAATCAGCGAATTAAAACTATAAATTAGGGAATTTCGGGGGACTTAGATCATGTTTTAACACAGAATATTCGGTTGTAAGCCGAAGGCTCTCTTCAACATGGGCATTACCAGCGGAGGCAGGGGGCCTGCATCTTGTACTACAAGTAAGTTTAGTTACGCTAAACAGCCATGCGGGTTAATATTATTGTGATGATCTTATTGTTGATAACAGTGTTGTTGAGTTAATTTAATGTGCAAACTCCAGTGTACCCGGTGNGAGAGCAAAAGAGAGGCTTGAGGCCTCCATCCCCGAAGGGGGAGAATTTGAAGGAGTCTAACGTGTAGTAAAGACTCTATGCCGACCCGACTGTATGTCAGTCTTGTTAATAATGTAACTTTGTAAAGTATGTAAATACAAAAGTGTAAATAGATAGAGTAGATAGAGTAGGATGTACCGGGATTGTGATTCCTATCTATAATCAACTTTCCCACATCCGATCCCGAGCAATCCTGACCAAGCGAGGGCTGAACTGACACAGGCTGCAGTAGCAGCCGAAGACAAAGAAAGATAAACAGGGACAGAGAGGTTAGCGGTATCCTCAGATAGGAGGTGTTACATGTTGCTACCTGTAAACTATAGGAGGAGTGGTCAAGACGGAGCTATGACTATATGCTCAGGGGGTAGTCCCCACGATAGAAAAGGACATATAATTGATGGTGGCAGCTTTATAAGAGAAGGAAACCCCGAACAGGAGAATCCTAGCTAAGGGTGAGCTAGGAGCATTGTGTTAACTCCTTACAGCATAAGCTGGGGGTGGCAAGGAGGGGTACCTGCACACCCCCGTCGTCACGACGTTACATGTGGTATCAACGTCGCGACATACAAGTGGAGGCCAGGCGGGATACATCCACGCCCCCCTGCTTGCGACATAACAGTGGTGGCAGAGGCGGGCTGACTCCACGCCCCCCCTGCGCTACGGCAATACATCTATTCGCTGTAGTACTTTTATTCTCAGCGGCATTCCTCTTCATCATACCTTGACTTCCCTTCACGGAGAAAATGTCGTTTCTTGTGTTTATCCCTTCCCCATTGGAGGGACCATTCACAGTCTTGGAAGAAACTCTACTAATCTTAGAAGGCCTCACGTCTTCAGAGGCACTTCTCTTCCTCTTGGTGGGCCTTCCATTTGCTGTAGGCTTACAATTCTCGCACGTACTTTGCACTGCCTTGAATGTACAATACGCCGTCGTCGTGTGCTCTTGTTCATTGGTGCAGGGACATGTCACTGTTGCGGAGGAACTTGTCGTTCCGGTGGTCCTTTCGCCTTGGAGGCTCATCTCAACCTGTTTTAGGAGCTTTCTTCTTATTATGGGCCTTCTATTCTTCTCTTCTTGGGCCGGTCTTCACTTTTCAGTAGCTGAAAGAAGAGCCAAGAACATATCCGTTAATAATGACTAGCTACACAGTATGTCATGTCGGACCGACGAGTGAATTCCAAGTAGCGAGGTTGAAACAATGCATTAAATGTTTCACATTACTACGTCAACGACTAAACACGAACTTCAGTGACTTCAAATGTGCATGACACTGCAGTAACTGACGTATCGAGCAACATTTAAATTAACTACCAGAAATACTTTATTTGAGATAAAGGAGTGCCCTTTTACTTAAATTCATTATATTTCTTACTGTAATAGGATATACACTCTCAATTCTGTTTTCCGATCCTAATATTGCAGTAAGAAATGTTTCCAAGCAGGAGGTACATTTATCACAGTGAAATGCAAAATTAATATTCCTCTAATTTAGAAGAAATGTGTAACGAAAACACACACCTGGAACGGTAACTAACGGCGAACATTCAGCCGTGCTAAAGCAATGGCTCCTTCCGTGACGTAATTGCTTCCAGCCATATCTCCCACGCTACCCCTCGCCCGAAGTCTTAGAACTTACCCCCTCCTTCTCTTCCCCAATACCACGTAATTTTCCCACCCTTCCTATCCCTGTGTCTAGGAAAGAAGTATGTTTGGGAGCAGAAGGTTAGTCGGATACAGGGGATGGCAACTCAATGCTATTGGCGGGCAACACAG
>NW_019723324.1:0-36726 GCF_002891405.2 Cryptotermes secundus | reverse complement strand
GTTTAAAATTAGAACTAAAGATTTTATTATGGTGCTATTACAATAAACTCAAAATTAACGTGTGTGAAGTAATCTACGGGTGGACAGCTATCAACGAAGTAGAAGTTGATAATGACAGGGAGAGTGTTTTAGATGTTAAATTTTGAACTGGGTGCAGTGTGACAGCGACGTGAGTGTTATACACCTGATGATGGCCGTCTGAGGCCGAAACATGTAGTGTAGGGAGCAAGATCAGAGACACAAGAATATATTGTTTGCACTTGAGACGGAGGTTATATCATTTATCGTATGGAGTGCAACAGGATGCTTAAATATAATACTCTTAGAACTCCTTCACATTCAACAGACAATCTCTGGGATAAACCGAAAACTGCAGAACATATCATAAAAAATATTATTTAGATGACAGTTCATGATAACCTAAAAATTTTAGGCTTGAAAGAATTCTATATATTTCTCATTCCATTTGTGGTAGTAGGCATAACATTCATATACACAAATAATATGTTTAATATGGAGCTGTAATTTCGGTCGCAAATGTCTACTTTCCTTTCGCAACCACATCAAATCAACAGTCATACTTACCAATTTCCATATAATGCACCACGATAATCGCAAGTAATTATGGGTATTCAAATTGGTTTGTTTACGCTCTCTGATTGGTCGAGACCTGCGTGAAGTTTTGGAAGTCATTCGTAGAGGCAGTAGTTACCGTGTTTCCCTTTCCCTTATTCCAGTTTCCACCGCCTGGTCGGATAAGTGGATCCACTTGGGTAAGCACGTCTGCTGAGCAGCCAGGGATATTTTCTAAATTTCAATTCAGAAGGGTGTTGCTTCAAATTGCGTTTTGGCATACTCCGGGTCTGGCCGCAGACGTTGGGGTTTATAGTCACCAGCTATCGGGGCGATGGCGTGGGGGCGATACGAGAGTTAGTTTTTATATAAATATATATATTATTTTCTTGAGGCCACCTGTGAGTGAGGTTTGCTTAGCCTGTATTATATTATTATAGCCTGTATTAGCCTGTATAGCCTGTATCGTAGCAACGAATTGTCGCTAAGTAACAACGAAGGAAACGAAACCCGGTATAGCATTTCCGTGACAACAGACGGTTCGTTGCGTAACAACGAATTGTTAGAAGCATTGAATATGATGTTCGCTAAGCGGTTCGAAAAACCCATATATAATTGTTGGAAACATTCGCCGAGTCAGTTGACGTTTATCCTTCGCCGGATTTAGCTGAGCATGAGCAGTCGGTTTCCAGCCATCGAAGAGAAGAGTTGAGTTTTACAGCCGCCGAGCAGATCAGCAGACGCCTCACCGAGAAGAATTGTGATAGTATGAAGAACCGTCAAGAATATGTGGTAGGGGATAATAATTGTACTTGTGATTGTAAGCGAGTGTGTTCAGTAAATATTCGACAAATCCGAGACCCACGTGAAGTTATCTGTCGCGCCGCATAGGCAACACGTGGCATTATGTATATAGTAATTGTGTAACAAAGAATTAGAAGAAGAGACTAGCCAACACACATAACTGTAACGGCAACCGACGCAAATATAATTCCTTTGCTAGAAACGACTTCAATATAACGTGTTCGAAAAGAAAAATTCTCAAGTATGGCTTGATTATAACTGTAAAGTTTACCAGAGAAATTAAGCTAAGTTCCCTTTTGTGTTCATTCTATATCAGTAAGAAATGTTTTGCAACGGCAGGTATATTTATTACATTTAGAAACAAAATTAATATTGAGACATGACGCCTGTAGGTCGGAATATTAAAGGCAGAGCGTAAGTCTGTTGCTTGCCAAGCATACGTTCTCGATGCAACGAATAAGCACGAAATAATCCATTGCTAGAAAACGGTTCGTTAAGCAACGAAGATTCAACAAAAGTTCCCAAGGATATGACATGCAACCAACAATTTCCATGGGTAGGGGCTAGATGCGGGGGCGAATACTTCCACCGTAACCTGGCGAGACGTAAGAGGCGACGAAAAGGGAAGGGAAGTCTCAAATCGGAAACAGAAACACACGGAACTGAGTCTCAATTGACTCGGACCCGACAATGTCTGCGCTGGCGAGGACCAGCAGCAATTGTAAACGACAGACCCGCCCTCTCATCAGAGAGAGCGCCCAAAATCAACAAACACGAAAATATCTGGCAGTAATAAAAATCTGGTCGTAAGCCCCAGATGGGTACTTTATTCCTAGACAGTCTCTTATTCGCATATTTACTATCGCAGCCTCCTGGCTTCCGAACAAGTTCACGCCATTAGCAATTTTGGGTGGACAGCGTGACACTGGGCAGGTTTTCTCAATGTACTTCGATTTACCCTGCCAATTCTCATTCCATCGACTACGCCATACTCATCTAATATCTGGGGATGGTAAGAATGTTACAAAAGGCTTACTAGTGACCGGCGTAGCAACTGAAATCAGGCTCATCCCAGCCTACGCGATAAAAAAGTCAGTGTGATAATATTATTGAAATTTAACTTTTTTTTAATGACATTTTTTCTAGGTTTGCAATTTTTTTAGCATTTCGGCCTGACTTGAATATATATTATTAGATCTACGTCTTAGTCTAATGGGTTTAAAATGATTTATCTATTTTTTTTCTTTTCAACCTCACTCTTCTTTCTGGACGAAAGATCTGGAAGCTGCGAAGAGAAAAGTCTTTTGCCCTTGCCCGGAAACGGCCCCCAGTATCTCGGCTATGAAGCCCGTAGCCCGTCGCTATGGCGACTGTATGATCCCGGCTCCTATGTTTCTCACGTAAATAACAGTAATCTAGTGATATTACTACACGTGACAGAAAACGTTTGCACTGATTTCTTATTAGAGTACTTTTCTTATTTCGAAAAATCAAAATGATGCTTATGAGATTGCCTTGTTGTCTCTGTGTATCTGTTAATTCCTGTATGTCCTGTTTCTCTAATGTGTATCACTCTATCGATGCTATGTAACGGTTCGTGAAAGCAAGAGTAGTACGCGTCCTCTGTGAAGTCCGTGTCTTAATAAAGAAAACTTTACATTTACTTCTTCCGAGAACTTCTTCTGTTTGACACACAATTGCGTCACTATAACAGAGCATATGCCAATTTCTTTTATTACTAGTGGGGTGGGACTAAGTACCTTGTACTACGGCCACTTCTGGCCTATTGTACCAGCCCCAGATGATAGGTGAGGGTGACTGTGGAGCAATTAGTGGAATGAAGATTGGCAGGGGAAACCGAAGTACTCGGAGAAAACCTGCCTCAGCGCCACTTTGTCCATCACAAATCCCACTTGACCAGACACGGGGTCGAACCCGGGCCGCCTCGGTGGGAAGCCAGTGACTAACCGCTTGATCTATATATATATGGCGCGGCCATATGCCAGTTAAATCCAGTCAGTATCTTCATAACGTACATAAGGAAGCCTTCCATGCACACCATTCTGTGCCAGTCCAAACCAATTCACATCTCCGCATTTCCGAAAAATAAAATAATTCGCTGCAACATTCCTCGGCAGTTCAATCCAGTCTATATCCTCAGACAGTAAACAGTAACCTAGGAGTACCTGGTGAAAGCACAGAGGTAGGGTTGTCCATGTGCTTAACTAATTAAACAGTACGCAAAGAAGATATACGGGGGAGTGGATGTATAGATCTATATTTTCTTGACATCGGCAGTAGCTGCAGGTTAGTGTTCAGCTTCACGCCCCTGCCGCTTTATCCCCGGGGAAAAGCCTCGGGTACCCATTGGACAGACGGTTGGGTGGACCCCAGGGCCGGTGTGGTTGACGTAAAGAGAAAATTCTTGACCATAGCGGGACTCGAACTCCGGCCTCTCCGTCGTCCAGCCCGTAACAAGTCGTTATACAGAATGCGCTGTGACTGGGATGTGTGAATAGTGTAATTGTTGAGGTAGTATGTGTATTTGTAGTTTGAGGCGGTTCCTACTTAGCGTATGAAGCTTGTTGCGGTGTCTGGTTTATATATGAGCATTGTTGCGGAGTGTCTGGTGTATAAATGAGCCTTGTTGCGGTGACTGGTGTATATATGAGCCTTGTTGCGGAGTGTCTGTTGTATATATGAGCCTTTTTTGCGGTGTCTGGTGTATATATGAGCCTTGTTGCGCAGTGCTTGGTGTAAATATGAGCCTTGTTGCGCAGTGCCTGGTGTATATGTGAGCCTTATTTCGGAGTGTCTGATGTATACATATTGTTAACGCCGTGGAGCAGGAGGGCGTGGAGGTACCCCTCCTGGCCACCACAGCTTGGGCTGTAAGGAGTTAACACAATACTCCTAGCTTACCCTCGGCTAGGATTCTCCTGTTTCTGGGCTTCTTTCCTTACTTAAAGCTGCCACCCTCTGTTATATCTTACGAAGGTTGATGCAAATACTAAGAGAGGTGATGAAAGTACTAAGGGCCGGTAGCGCGGTAGTCGAGCTTCCTTTCATCACTGTCACCTGTTATTATTGGCGTAGAGCGGGCGTGTCATGTCTGACCCGCCTCTACCTATCGTCTGTCATCTCTATGGTGGGAACTACCCCCTGACATATTGTCATAGCTCCCTCTTGACAACTCTTCATATAGTCTGCAGGTAGCAACGTATTACATTATTATTCTTAAGGGGGCGTTGATACCAAGGCTACTAAACGCTGCCTGCCTGGCAGGTGCCTATCCCTGTCCATTCCTAGCACCTCCCCTTAAGCATTCAGCTGCTGTTGCAACTCTCATTTTTGTAGGATCCGCTGGATCGGTCGTGGAAAGTGATTATGGAGGGGTGAATCACATTCCCGGTACATCCTACTCTAACTACCCTGTCTATTTACACTCTTATTTACATTAAAGGGGCCACCTTTGACCTGTTTACATAACACCTCGCTACGTTCTTGCTAATTTCCCTCTGGGGGTGGGGAATACCGTGAGACTGTTGCTTCCCTTCATTGCCTGTCACTCTCTACTCCATTTCTATCCTATTCTACCCTGGTTCTCGCTGGGGTACACGGGAGACTGCACTTAAGATCACTCAACAACACTTTTATCAACACTAAGGTTTAACAACATGGCTTATATAAGTAAACGTGACTTACTTGACATAACAGAATGTAGGCCAACTTCCAGCACTCGTCAGACCCATACTGAATAGCGCCTCCGGCTGACAACTGAATATTATGTTTGAGATCAGATCCCCAAGTCTCCTAAATTCGGCAATTTATATCATTAACTTGCTGAATGGGCTGTTAACGAAAGAGGGGGGCTAACTCCTCTTTTTGTTCTCAATTCCCAAAGTTATATTCTAATTGGCTATTCCCTGTGGTTGTGGGTGGGCCCATGGTGTCTCATCGCTGCGTATTTATTAATATTACAATATCTAGTGGCCCCGTTAGCAGAGCTTCTTACTTATGTGATTACGCATAAATGCTGATCATCTACATTCCCTTGTTGCCTGTCCAGGTATCGACATACTAATATAATAGCTGTAAAACACTTTTCGCAAGTCTCGAATATTTAGGTAATGCCTTAAATTTCCAATCTCAAAATTGAGGCGCAACACATATATTCCTTGTTGCGGAGTGTCTGGTGTATACATATGCATTGTTACGGAGTGTCTGGGGTATATATATAGATTTGTTGCAGAGTGTCTCGTGGATATATGAGACTTGTTGCGGAGTGTCTGGTGTACACGAGTATATGAGCCTCGATGCAGAGTGTCTGGTACACGTTCGAATATATTGCTGGCGTCTACATCGTTTTATCGCGATTCTTTTTCTATTTGGCCAAGTCAGTCACTCTCATTGTGCCTTGTGTGTGTTGGTCTGAGCGATGGTCACTCAGACCAACATTTGTTCATAATTATCTTTTCTTTATCGATGTAGATCCATATAAGGATGTTGGTTAATAAAACTGTGCACAGAAATAACTCCTCACTATTTGTCTTACGGATGCTGCTAGACTTGCGAAAAAATTTGTTTCTGCAATTTCAATAAAACACATTTCATAGTAACACCAGATTAAAAACTGTTTTGGTTGCTGTGTATTAAGTAGATGTTACCTAGTAACGAATCATAACAATGAAAGTTCATCCACTTCTGCGTTAGGTCTTCATTCTTAGAGCTGAAGATAGCGACGAACGACACTAGTGAGGTCGTCTATTTTGGCCATTTCCTGTCAACGAATTTATATTTTCTATCCCTTGACTTTACAGGTGTGTAGTATTCCCGCGAATTTTTCTTCTAAAATGAAATAATATTAATTTGCAATATAATTATGATAAATACACTTTCTGTTACAAAATATATCTCACTGCAATAGAAGAGTCACGAACCAGAATAGAGCTTGATCGCTCTGGCTTAATTTACAGTTACAGACGTATATTTGCTGTAAGTTGATAATACAGGTGTGTATCTCCGCTACACGTTATCTTCTAAGATGGAATAATATTCATTTTGCTTTTAATGGTATTGTGATTAATATGCATCCTGCTACAAAACATTTCTTACTGCCATAGAAGAATCACGAACAGAAATGAGGTTAATTGTTTTATTACTCTTCCAGTTAAAATAAAGCCATACTTAAGATACTCCTTTTCTTCGAGCACGTTATATGAAGGCCGTTTCCTGGGAATGCAGTTATGTTGAACCGACACTTCTCCCATCTTCACCCTACCTCCACCAAGCGGAGCGGTTCGTCGTCTCTGGCTCTCGCGTCGTGTTTACAATGCTCCCCAAGATCGTCGTGGGAAACCAAACTCGCAGCGGAGAATCATTGTAGAAGTGAATGACAGACCCACAAAATAACAATAACAATGTTTAATAAACATAAAAACAAGTAATGACAAAAATACACATACATACCTATATAAATAGAATGAACCTGGCTGAGTGTCTGCACTCTACATTAATCCGCACCTCGCGGCATCAACTCAACAACCTGCCCAATGGCATTTGAGTACAAGTCCCTTCCTAGTCACATGCGGCATCAAAAAGTTATATGTCTATATAATACAGGTGAAGCAAATCTCACTCACAGGTGGCCTCAAGAAAATAGTATAAATATTTATATAAAAAACTGACTCTCGTATCGCCCCCACGCCATCGCCCCGATAGATGGTGACTATAAACCCCAACGTCTGCGGCCAGACCCGGAGTATGCCGAAACGCAATTTGAAGCAACACCCTTCTGAATTGAAATTTAAAAAATATTTCTGGCTGGTCAGCAGACGTGCTTACCCAAGTGGATCCACTTATCGGACTAACCCTCTGCTCCCAAACATACTTCTTTTCTAGTTTCCTAGACACAGGGGAGGAAGGGTGGGAAAATCACGAGGAATTGGGGAAGAGAAGGAAGGGGCAAGTTCTAAGACCACGGCCGAGGGGTAGCGTGGGAGATATGGCTGGAAGCCATTACGTCACGGAAGGAGCCACTGCTTTAGCACGGCTCAATATTCGCCGTTAGTAACCGTTCCAGGCGTGTATTTTCGTTACAAATTTCTTCTAAATTAGAGGAATATAAATTTTGCATTTCATTGTGATAAATGTACCTCCTGCTTGGAAACATTTCTTACTACAATAGTAATAGGTAGTAATGTGAAGCATTTAATGCGTTGTTTCAACCTCGCTACTTGGAATTCCCTTGTCGGTCCGACTTGACGTACTGTGTAGCTAGTCATTATTAACGGATATGTTCTTGGCTCTTCTTTCAGCTACTGAAAAGTGAAGACCGGCCAAGAAGAGAAGAATAGAAGGCCCATAATAAGAAGAAAGCTCTTAAAACAGGTTGAGATGACCCTCCAAGGCGAAAGGACCACCGGAACGACAAGTTCCTCCGCAACAGTGACATGTCCGTGCACCAATGAACAACAGCACACAACGACGGGTTATTGTACATTCTAGGTAGTGCAAAGTACGTGCGAGAATTGTAAGCCTACAGCAAATGGAAGAAGTTCCTTGAAGAGGAAAGGGCTCAACGTTAAAAGAGGAAGTTCCTCCAAAAAGGGAAGTCCCACCAAGGAGAAGAGATGTGCCTCTGAAGACGTAAGGCCTTCTAAGATTAGTAGTTTTTCTTCCAAGGCTATGAATGGTCCCTCCAATGGGGAAGGGATAAACACAACAAACGACAATTTCTCCGTGAAGAGAAGTCAATGTAGAATGAAGAGGAATGCCGCTGAGAAAAAAAGTACCACAGCGATTAGGAGAGTTTCCTTTAAGAGTGTTAATGATCCCTCCAAGGAGGAAGGATCCAACATAAGAGACAAAAATTTCTCCAAGAAGGGAAGGCCCGCCAGGACTAGGGGGAATGCCTGTGTGAACAAACGGACAACAACGAATAGGAGAATTTCCTCTAAGAGAGTTAATGGTCCTGCAAAGGGGGAAGTATCCAACATAAGTGATGGAATATCCTCCGAGAAGGAATTTCCCATCGTGATGAAGAGTAGTGCCTCTGAGTACGAAAAGCCCCCAGAGATTAGGACAATTCTTTCCAAGACGGTGAATGGTCCCACCCATGATGAACGGTCCAACATAAGAGATGGAAGTTTCTCCGAGACCGGAAGTCCTACCACGATGAAGAATAGTCTCTCTGAAAACGAAAAGCCCCCTGAGATTAGGGCAATGCCTTCCAGGGTGGTGAATCGGTCCTCCAGGGAGGAAGGGCCCAACATATTTGGTGGAAGTTCCTCCAAAAATAGAAGGCCCACCCAGACGAAGAGGAGTATCTCTGACCATGTACTGCCCACTAAAAAGAGGAGAATTTCCTCCAAGTTTGTAGAATGTACCTCCGAGGGGAAGGACCCAAATTAAGAGATGTACGTTCATCTGAGAAGGAAAGGTCGACCAGGAATAAGATTTCCTCTGAGGATGAAAAGCCTACTGAAATTATGACAATTCCTTCGACGACGTTGAATGGTCTAATCGAGGAGGAAGGATCCAAAAAGAGAGAAGTAACTTTCTCCGAAAATGGGGGGCTCACCAGGATGAATACTGGTGCCACTGAGAACAAGATGACCACGAAGTTTAGGAGAGTTTCCTTCATGACGGAGAAAGATCCTTCCGAGGGCGAAGTATCCAGTATAAGAGATGGCACATCCTCCGTGAAGAAAATGCCCACCATGATCGAGATGAGTGCCTCTGAGAACAAAAGGCCCAGTAATATTAGTATGATACCATCCAAGACAGTAAATGGTCCCTCCAAGGAAGTGTCCAACATAAGAAACGGAAGTATCTTGGATAATGGAAGGCCCAGCGGGACTAAGAGGAATGTCTGTGAGAACAAACGGAACACAAAGATTAGGAGAGTTTCCTTTAAGAGCGTGAATGGTCCCTCCAAGGAGGAAGGATCCAACATAAGAGACGAAAATTTCTTCAAGAAGTCCACCAGGACTATGAGGAATGCCTGTGAGAACAAACGGACCACAAAGATTAGGTGAATTTCATCTAAGAGAGTTATTGGTCCTTCAGAAGGGGAAGTATCCATCATGAGAGATGGAATATCCTCCGAGAAGTAATTTCCCATCGGGATGAAGAGAAGTGCCTCTGAGTACGAAAAGCCCCCAGAGATTAGGACAATTCTTTCAAAGACGGTGAATTGTCCCACCAATGGTGAAGTGTCCAACAAAATAGATAGATGTTTCTCCAAGACGGGAAGGCCCACCACGATGATCAGTACTCCCTCTGAGAACGAAAAGCCTCATGAGATTAGGCCAATTCCTTCCAGGGCGGTGAATCCGTCCTCAAGGGAGGAAGGGCCCAACATAATTGGTGAAAGTTCCTCCAAAAATAGAAGGCCCACCCAGAGAGTTTCCTTCATGATGGAGGGAGATCCTTCCGAGAGCGAAGTATCCACTATAAAAGATGGCACATCCTCCGAGGTAGGAAGGCCCTTCAGCATGAAGAGGTGTGCTCCTGAGAATGACAGGCCAACTAAGGTTAGATTAATTCTTTCCACGGCGGTGCATGATCCCTCCAAGGGGGAAGGGTCCAACATAAGAAATGACAGTCTCTTCGGGAAGGCAAGTCCCACCAGTATGAAGAGGAGTGCTTCTGAGAACGAAAGGCCCAATTCCAAGACAGAGGGAGCTTCACCAAAATGAGGAATACCCACCAAGAGGAGAATTTCTGCCGATCGGGAGAGGAATGAGCACAGCCCCTACGCTTGANGCGCTACCTATTAATTGCTAGCCGTTGACAAGCGATGGACATTTTATAGTCCGGCACGTCACAATATATTAAATACTCTGAAGAGCCGGGATAGCACAGTTGGTATAGCGATTGCCTATGATTTGGACGATCAAGGATTCCGAGTTCAAGTCCCGGTGGGAAAAATCTACCAGATAATTCACTCACACTTTTATTGAATTGAATTGAATTTATTTGCATTCCATAAACCCTAAGCAGGTTAACACCTTTGGATATAGAACAAGCCAAAGAATACCAATTGGTACAGGTAATATTATCTTAAACTAATATAGCTTAATTCTACAGTATTCTCTGTTTACATTGAGGTATTCGTCTACAGACTAGAAGGAATGAGCATGCAGATAATTCTTTAGCTCTGATTTAAAATGTTTGGTATCATTACTCAAGTTTTGATACTTTGTGGGAGACATTTGTACACTTTCATGCCAGAAAAGTAGACTCTTTTGATATAGTGATAAGTTTGATGAAGGTAGATGGAAGTTATATTTTTGTCTAGTACTCATGTTATAGATATTGGAATTTAATTCAAATTTATTTTTGTTGTACACGACAAATAAGAGAAGTGCTAGCACGTATTGTGATTGAAGATGTAGAATTTTTAATTTCGAAAATAGATCTCTAAACGAATCTCTACTTCTACGTACTGAAATGATTCTAATTATATTCTTTTGTATCTTAAAAATTTTTACATTATGTGAAGAGTTACCCGTAGTTCATAATAGAATAAAAGTAGGCATGGTAAACCATCTCCAGTCTTTCCTGTGGCATAAAGGGCTTAACCAATTTCATTACATAGCAAGCTGCACTTAGTTTAGGTATAGTTTGTTCCATATGTATTTTTGAAGACAGTGTACTGTCTACATGTATTCCAAGGGATGTTGTATCAGGTGCTTTACAGATTAATTTGTTGGCATAACTGATGACCAGATCGTGTTAATTGTGCGTTTATTTCGCTTAAATACAATTTCGCTACATGTTTCGGCTTTTCATGAAGTCATCATCATCCATAAACTTAAATTACTGGGTTTATAATTTGTATATACATTCATATAATACAATTTTGTTTATTATTGTAATAAATTCCTTATGTTTATATGGGCGGTATCACAGTTACTTAATGTAGAAGGATTTATTGGTTAATTTATAATACCTTAATATTGACATAAGATAACTTTAGAATAAAATAAATACAATAATAAAATGTAATGCATATAAATTAAGGTTATATTATATATGTTTTAGGGGACCATTCAAATATGTGTCTAGGACTTTTTAATTCTCTTAGCGGGGTTGGAGTTCAACTAGGTCCACTCGGCACGTCGGCCTCTGATCGGCCTATTGTAGCCTGCCCCGGGTGATTATGACGAAAGAGAATTTGATGGAATGAAGTTTGGCAGGGGAAACCGAAGTACGTTGAGAAAACCCGCCCCAGCGGCAATCTGTCAAACACAGATCCCACATGACCAGACCCAGGAACGAACCCGGGCCGTCGCAGTGGGTAGCCAGCGACTAACCGCTTGAGCTATGGCGCGGCACTCTTTCTAGGATTCTAATGTGGGTAGGGAATTTATATTGGCCCTTTCTGTATTTGTACGTTCATGTATCTAGTACATATTGCTGTATTACGTAAATTTCTACGTAAATGTGTTATATTGTGCGTAGCATCTGTTCGCAGCTTAGTTGCAGGAATCTGGCATAGTCGTGTGACGTTCCGTTTCGGTTACGGCAAAATTGCTATTGGTCCTCGCCAGCACAGTCAAGCCTGCATTCTATCCCCGTTGAGAACCATGATCACATTTCTGATCTTCCCAAGACTATTGCATGTTACATAATGCGACTTCGTCTTCGACGAGAGGATGGTTCTGACTGATGCGGGTCAGTATATCTCTGCTGGGATACAAAGCCCGGCTGCTGGTGGTCGAGCAGCTAAATCGTTGCCCGACCTCGTCGGTTCAATTACAGATACTGCACGTCAGGCGACCATTTCGCCAATGTTGCCGCCCCCGTTGCTCTTCATTTCCCGTCATCCATGGGATGATTCCTCGTCTGTTCATTCGAGCTGCAACAGGGGCACCCCAGCCAAGAGAAATCAAGCAACTTCGTTTCAGGGTGGTAAAGCGTCGAAAGGGGGCAGACGTCTATCCATCCGCAGATATTGGACCATCAAGCGTAGGGGCTCCCCTTGGTGTGTATTCCTCATTTTGGTGAAGCTCCCTCTGTCTTGGAATTGGGCCTTTCGTTCTCAGAAGCACTCCTCTTCATACTGGTGGGACTTGCCTTCCCGAAGAGACTGTCATTTCTTATGTTGGACCCTTCCCCCTTGGAGGGATCATGCACCGCCGTGGAAAGAATTAATCTAACCTTAGTTGGCCTGTCATTCTCAGGAGCACACCTCTTCATGCTGAAGGGCCTTCCTACCTCGGAGGATGTGCCATCTTTTATAGTGGATACTTCGCTCTCGGAAGGATCTCCCTCCATCATGAAGGAAACTCTCTGGGTGGGCCTTCTATTTTTGGAGGAACTTTCACCAATTATGTTGGGCCCTTCCTCCCTTGAGGACGGATTCACCGCCCTGGAAGGAATTGGCCTAATCTCATGAGGCTTTTCGTTCTCAGAGGGAGTACTGATCATCGTGGTGGGCCTTCCCGTCTTGGAGAAACATCTATCTATTTTGTTGGACACTTCACCATTGGTGGGACAATTCACCGTCTTTGAAATAATTGTCCTAATCTCTGGGGGCTTTTCGTACTCAGAGGCACTTCTCTTCATCCCGATGGGAAATTACTTCTCGGAGGATATTCCATCTCTCATGATGGATACTTCCCCTTCTGAAGGACCAATAACTCTCTTAGATGAAATTCTCCTAATCGTTGTGGTCCGTTTGTTCTCACAGGCATTCCTCATAATCCTGGTGGACTTCCTGAAGAAATTTTCGTCTCTTATGTTGGATCCTTCCTCCTTGGAGGGACCATTCACGCTCTTAAAGGAAACTCTCCTAATCTTTGTGTTCCGTTTGTTCTCACAGACATTCCTCTTAGTCCCGCTGGGCCTTCCATTATCCAAGATACTTCCGTTTCTTATGTTGGACACTTCCTTGGAGGGACCATTTACTGTCTTGGATGGTATCATACTAATATTACTGGGCCTTTTGTTCTCAGAGGCACTCATCTCGATCATGGTGGGCATTTTCTTCACGGAGGATGTGCCATCTCTTATACTGGATACTTCGCCCTCGGAAGGATCTTTCTCCGTCATGAAGGAAACTCTCCTAAACTTCGTGGTCATCTTGTTCTCAGTGGCACCAGTATTCATCCTGGTGAGCTCCCCATTTTCGGGGAAAGTTCCTTCTCTCTTTTTGGATCCTTCCTCCTCGATGAGACCATTCAACGTCGTCGAAGGAATTATCATAATTTCAGTGGGCCTTTCATCCTCAGAGGAAATCCTATTCCTGGTCGACCTTTCCTTCTCAGATGAACGTACATCTCTTAATTTGGGTCCTTCCCCTCGGAGATACATTCTACAATCTTGGAGGAAATTCTCCTCTTTTTAGTGGGCAGTACATGCTCAGAGGTACTCCTCTTCGTCTGGGTGGGCCTTCTATATTTGGAGGAAGTTTCACCAAATATGTTGGGCCCTTCCTCCCTGGAGGACCGATTCACCGCCCTGGAAGGCATTGCCCTAATCTCAGGGGGCTTTTCGTTTTCAGAGAGACTATTCTTCATCGTGGTAGGACTTCGGGTCTCGGAGAAACTTCCATCTCTTATGTTGGACCGTTCATCATGGGTGGGACCATTCACCGTCTTGGAAAGAATTGTCCTAATCTCTGGGGGCTTTTCGTACTCAGAGGCACTACTCTTCATCCCGTTGGGAAATTCCTTCTCGGAGGATATTCCATCTCTTATGTTGGATACTTCCCCCTTTGCAGGACCATTATCTCTCTTAGAGGAAATTCTCCTATTCGTTTTTGTCCGTTTGTTCTCACAGGCATTCCCCCTAGTCCTGGCGGGCCTTCCCTTCTTGGAGAAATTTTTGTCTCTTATGTTGGATCCTTCCTCCTTGGAGGGATCATTAACACTCTTAAAGGAAACTCTCCTAATCTCTGTGGTTCTTTTCTTCTCAGCGGCATTCCTCTTCATTCTACATTGACTTCTCTTCACGGAGAAATTGTCGTTTGTTGTGTTTATCCCTTCCCCATTGGAGGGACCATTCACAGCCTTGGAAGAAACTCTACTAATCTTAGAAGGCCTTACGTCTTCAGAGGCACATCTCTTCCCCTTGGTGGGACTTCCCTTTTTGGAGGAACTTCCTCTTTTACCGTTGAGNTTCCTTCTCTCTTTTTGGATCCTTCCTCCTCGATGAGACCATTCAACGTCGTCGAAGGAATTATCATAATTTCAGTGGGCCTTTCATCCTCAGAGGAAATCCNCCTTTCGCCTTGGAGGGTCATCTCAACCTGTTTTACGAGCTTTCTTATTATTATGGTCCTTCTATTCTTCTCTTCTTGGCCGGTCTTCACTTTTCAGTAGCTGAAAGAAGAGCCAAGAACATATCCGTTAATAATGACTAGCTACGCAATACGTCAAGTCGGACCGACGAGGGAATTCCAAGTATCGACGTTGAAATAATGCATTAAATGTTGCAAATTACTACCTATTACTATTGTAGTAAGAAATGTTTCCAAGCAGGAGGTACATTTATCACAATGAAATGCAAAATTTATATTCCTCTAATTTAGAAGAAACGTGTAACAAAAATAGACACCTGGAACGGTTACTAACGGCGAACATTGAGCCGTGCTAAAGCAATGGCTCCTTCCGTGACGTAATGGCTTCCAGCCGTATCTGCCACTCTACCCCTCGTACGAGGTCTTAGAACTTACCCCCTCCTTCTCTTCCCCAATACCACGTGATTTTCCCACCCTACCTGCGAATGTGTCTAGGAAAGTAGTATGTTTGGGAGCAGAGGGTAAGTCTGATAATTGGATCCACTTAGGTAAGCACGTCTGCTGAACAGCCAGGGATATTTTCTAAATTTCAATTCAGAAGTGTGTTGCTTCAAATTGCGTTTCGGCATACTCCGGTTCTGGCCGCAGTCGTTGGGGTTTATAGTCACCATCTATCGGGGCGATGGCGTGGCGGCGATACGAGAGTTAGTTTTTTATATAAATATATATATATATATCATTTTCTTGAGGCCACCTGTGAGTGAGATTTGCTTAGCCTGTATTATTTAGACATATAATTTTTTGATGCCGCCTGTGGCGGACCAGTTCAATTTAGTTATTCAATGTATTTGTTTTGATGCCGCATGTGACTAGGAAGAGACTTGTACTCAAATGCCATTGGGCAGGTTGTTGAGTTGATGCCGCGAGGTGCGGATTAATGTAGAGTGCAGACACTCAGCCAGGTTCATTCTATTTATAGAAGTATGTTTGTGTATTTTTGTCATTACTTGTTTTTGTGTTTATTAAACATTGTTATTGTTATTTTGTGGGTCTGTCATTTACTTCTACATTGTTTCTCCGCTGCGAGCTTGGTTTCCCACGACGATCTTAGGGAGCATTATAAACACGACGCGAGGGCCAGAGACGACGAACCGCTCCGCTTGGTGGAGGTAGGGTGAAGATGGGAGAAGTGTCGGTTCAACATAACTGCATTCCCAGGAAACTGCCTTCATATAACGTGCTCGAAGAAAAGGAGTTTCTTAAGTATGGCTTTATTTTAACTGGAAGAGTAATAAAACAATTAACCTCATTTCTGTTCGTGATTCTTCTATGGCAGTAAGAAATGTTTTGTAGCAGGATGCATATTAATCACAATACCATTAAAAGCAAAATGAATATTATTCCATCTTAGAAGATAGCGTGTAGCGGAGATACACACCTGTGTTATCAACTTACAGCAAATATACGTCTGTAACTGTTAATTAAGCCAGAGCTATCAAGCTCTATTCTGTTTCGTGACTCTTCTATTGCAGTGAGATATATTTTTGTAACAGAAAGTGTATTTATCATAATTATATTGCAAATTAATATTATTTCATTTTAGAAGAAAAATGTAGCGGGTATACTACACACCTTTAAAGTCAAGGAATAGAAAATATAAATCCGTTGACAGGAAATGGCCTAAAATAGCGACCTCACTAGTGTCGAACGTCGCTATTTTCTGCTCTAAAAATGAAGACCTGAACGCAGAAGTTGATGATCTTTCATTGTTACGATTCGTTACTAGGTAACGTCTACTTAATACACAGCAACCAAAACAGTTTTTAATCTGGTGTGTTATATGAAATGTGTTTTATTGAAATTGCAGAAACAAATTTTTTCGCATGTCTAGCAGTATCCGTAAGACAAATAGTAAGGAGTTATTTCTGTGCACTGTTTTATTAACTAACATACTTATATGGACCTACATCGATTAAGAAAAATAATTATGAACAAATGTTGGTCTGAGTGACCATCGCTCAGACCAACACACACAAGGCACAATGAGAGTGACTGACTTGGCCAAATAGAAAAGATTGGCGATAAAACGATGTAGACGCCAGCAATATATTCCCAACGTGTACCAGACACTGCATCGAGGCTCATCTACTCGTATACACCAGACACTCCGCAACAAGTCTCATATATCTACGAGACACTCCTCATCAAGTCTATATATATATCCCAGACACTCCGTAACAATGCATATGTATACACCAGACACTCCGCAACAAGGCATATATATGTATACACCAGACACTCTGAAACAAGTCTCACATATACACCAGGCACTGCGCATCAAGGCTCATATATACACCAAGAACTGAGCAGCAAGGCTTATATACACCAGACACCGCAACGAGGCTCATATATACACCAGACCCTCCGCAACATGGCTCATATATACACCAGTCACCGCAAGAAGGCTCATATATACACCAGACACTCCGCAACAATGCTCATATATAAACCAGACACTGCAACAAGCTTCATGCGCTAAGTAGGAACCGCCTCAAACTACAAATACACTTACTACCTCAACAATTACACTATTCAAACATCCCAAGCACAGCGCATTCTGTATAACGACTTGTTACGGGCTGAACGACGGAGGGGCCGGAGTTAGAGTCCCTGTATGGGCAAGAATTTTCTCTTTACGTCATCCTCACCGGCTCTGGGGTCCACCCAACCGTCTGTCCAATGGGTACCCGAGGCTTTTCCCCGGGGATAAAGTGGCAGGAGCGTGAAGCTGAACACTAACCCGCAGCTATTGTCGATGTCAAGGAAATATAGATCTATACATCCTCTCCCCCGTATATTTTCTTATCGTACTTTTTAATTAGTTAAGCACAAGGCAACCCTACCTCTGTGCTTTCACCAGGTACTCCTAGGTTACCCCGTGTCTGGTCAAGTGGGATTTGTGATGGACATAGTGGCGCTGGGGCAGCTTTTTCTCCAAGTACTTCGGTTTCCCCTGCCAATCATTATTCCATTAATTGCTCCACAATCACCCTCACTTATCATCTGGGGCTGGTACAATAGGCCAGAAGTGGCCGTAGTACAAGGGACTTAGTCCCACCCCACTAGCAATAAAAGAAATTGGCATATGCTCTGTTATAGTGACGCAATTGTGTGTCAAATAGAAGAAGTTCTCGGAAGAATTAAATGTAAAGTTTTCTTTATTAAGACACGGACTTCACAGAGGACGAGTACTACTCTTGCTTTCACGAACCGTTGCATAGAACTGATAGGGTGATACACATTAGAGAAACAGGACATACAGGAATTAACAGATACACAGAGACAACAAGGCAATCTCATAAGCATCATTTTGATTTTTCGAAATAAGAAAAGTACTCTAATAAGAAATCAGTGCAAACGTTTTCTGTCACGTGTAGTAATATCACTAGATTACTGTTATTTACGTGAGAAACATAGGAGCCGGGATCATACAGTCGCCATAGCGACGGGCTACGGGCTTCATAGCCGAGATACTGGGGGCCGTTTCCGGGCAAGGGCAAAAGACTTTTCTCTTCGCAGCTTCCAGATCTTTCGTCCAGAAAGAAGAGTGAGGTTGAAAGAAAAAAAATAGATAAATCATTTTAAACCCATTAGACTAAGACGTAGATCTAATAATATATATTCAAGTCAGGCCGAAATGCTAAAAAAATTGCAAACCTAGAAAAAATGTCGTTAAAAAAAAAGTTAAATTTCATGAAAATTATCACACTAATTTTTTATCGCGTAGGCTGTGGTGAGCCTGATTTCAGTTGCTACGCCGGTCACTAGCAAGTCCTTTGTAACATTCTTACCATCCCCAGATATTAGATGAGTATGGCGTAGTCGATGGAATGAGAATTAACAGGGTAAACCGAAGTATATTGAGAAAACCTGCCCAGTGTCACGCTGTCCACCCAAAATTGCTAATGGCGTGAACTTGTTTGGAAGCCAGGAGGCTGCGATAGTAAATATGCGAATAAGAACCTGTCTAGTAATAAAGTACCCATCTGGGGCTTACGACCAGATTTTTATTACTGCCAGACATTTTCGTGTTTGTTGATTTTGGGCGCTCCCTCTGATGAGAGGACGGGTCTGTCGTTTACAATAGCTGCTGGCTCTAGCCAGCGCAGTCATTGTCGGGTCCGAGTCCAGTGAGACTCAATTCCGTGTGTTTCTATTTCCGATTCGAGACTCTCCTTCCCTTTTCGTCGCCTCTTACGCCTCGCTAGGTTACGGTGGAAGTATTCGCCCCCGCATCTAGGCCCGAACCATGGAAATTGTTGGTTGCATGTCATATCCGTCGGAACCTTTGTTGAATCTTCGTTGCTTAACGAACCGTTCTCTAGCAATGGATTATTTCATGCTTATTCGTTGCATCGAGAACGTGTGCTTGGCAAGCAATAGACTTCCGCTCTGCCTCTAATAATCCGACTTACAGGCGTCATGTCTCAATATTAATTTTGTTTCTAAATGTAATAAATATACCTGCCGTTGCAAAACATTTCTTGCTGATATAGAAGGAACACAAAAGGGAAATTTGCTTAATTTCTCTGGTAAACTTTACAGTTATAATCAAGCCATACTTGAGAATTTTTCTTTTCGAACACGTTATATTGAAGTCGTTTCTAGCAAAGGAATTATATTTGCGTCAGTTGCCGCTACAGTTGTGTGTGTTGGCTAGTCTGTTCTTCCAATTCTTTGTTACGTAATTACTATATACATAATGCCGCGTTTTGCCTATGCGGCGCGACAAATAACTTCACGTGTGTCTCGGATTTGTCGAATATTTACTGAACACACTCGCTTACAATCACATGTACAATTATTATCCCCTACCACGTCTTCTTGACGTTTCTTCAGCACTATCACAATTCTTCTCGGTGAGGCGTCTGCTGATCTGCTCGGTGGCTACTAAAACTCAACTCTTCTCTTCGATGGCTGGAAACCGACTGCTCATGCTCATCTAAATCCGGTGAATGATCAACTTCAACTGACTCGGCGAATATTTTCAACAATTATATATGGGTTTTTGAACCGCTTAGCGAACATCATATTCAATGCTTCCCTACAATTCGTTGTTACGTAACGAACCGTCTGTTGTCACGGAAATGCTATACCGGGTTTCGTTTCCTTCGTTGTTACTTAGCGACAATTCGTTGCTACAATTTAACGCTATGGTAAATCCGCAGTTTCCACGTATTCATTGTTTTGAAGTGTCCTTTCCGATTGTAGCGGTTGTCGCGGCGATGGGTATAAGATAACACGTCACAATAATCTGAAGAATCTGCAATAAATATATGTGTTGAATGAGTACTGACTCGTAAATGAGTTGTGTCCAGTGCCATAATTCGGTATATTGTTCATTTTGGTATCATTTTAATTCTTGTATTGGGATTTTACTCAGGTCTGTCTGGTAAAATTATGACGGGGACACAGGGTTGCTAGTGACCCTGTGTCTGATGTTCATGGGTTTATAATTTTGTGCCCCATTCGTTTGATATCATCCCTCACCAATTCCTGATGAAGAGAGTGGTGTAGATTTCTTATGTCTATTTTGTACAGACGCTGTTGCCAGTGTTGGTGTTATGCCCTTAATCCTTACGACAGGGGTGGATTGGTAATCCCACCGCTGTCTCCACTGTTCTGTCACCAGTTATTCCGTGGCGACAGGGGGTGTGGAGGTCTCCGCACTGTCACCATTTGTACTGCAGTCACAGGGGGTGGACTAAGGAAACGACCGAATTACTTTCTCATCGTTGTTTCATTGGCTAGGGGCTCACTGTTCACCGGGCTTGGCAGGAGGGCGCAGGTGCGAAATGTGGTAAGGGAGGAAATCACAACAACAGAAACCCACATCCTCACCCTATGCTACCCTATATTAGTAAAAACACAATCAATATACAGTTATACACATTTTGGTACTGTCACAATGAAAGAGCCGACTGGTGTCGGGTTACACATTACACTTGGCTACCTCTGCGTCACTGCCCGACCACTCTTACGCCCTGTACACTTGTTCTAACGTTCCTAACTCAAGTCCCATTGGAGGAGTTACACTTTAATAATATTACAATTATCAAGCATGGCGATAAGGGTAGTTCCACTTACTTGGGTTGAATCTGCAGACGGATGGCGTTGCCGGGTGTCGAGTCGGTGCCCATTCGGACATAGCCTGCGGCCGCAATTGGCCAAAATTACTGTTATAATAATCCCCTTCCTAATTTGGTCTCTGGATTATATACCCCTATTTATGCTTACTCATTATTTTCCCGGAGGGTGTAAGTCCGCCTCCAATGACGTCTTATCCCAAGGTGGGTGATCTCGTTGGCTGGGATCCTAAGGGGACACACCCCCTTCTACTGCTAAACCGTTTGGCTGACACTTTTACCTCCAAAAGTCATCACCATCACACAAGTGTAAATTCTGTAGTTAGCAGTTCGATATACATTCAACGTCATTCTGCTGACTGGGCATTCCCTCGTGGCAAGCCAATGTCCGTCTAAATCCATACGCAGAAATTCCTTTAAGTCGTTTAACCATTCTTACATCCGCTTTCGTACCTCTTACAAATATTTCCCAAAACCAAATCTATCCTAACAAATATTTTCCCCTAAAATACAAAAAGTTAATACTATGTTAACATATTACCGGGGGTTGGCCTTCACTGCACCACAGTTAGTATGTGTGGAATTAAACTTTTTCTCTTTTGGTATGAATTTGTAGGGGTTGGGCCTTCTTGGCCCTTGCACCCCCTTGCACCGCACCCACAGTGATCTATTGTGCCTTTCTCTTTTGGTATTCCATTTTGTGTGTTATTATCTTAATTTTATAGTGGTTGGTTGTTTTTAACGTGTTAAGTACATGTTCAATTGTAGCTGTTAGTCGCTGCATATTTGTGATTCCTGGTAGAAATATCGGTGTTGGTACTGAATCCTTTCTTTCGTGTTCAGCATTGCCTTCGGTTTCTGCGAGTGGCAGAGCGTCAACACTATTAGTGATCGTTATCTGAAGTGGGAGGCTGTTCCTAGCGGCTTATTCTTCTCCATTTTTGACATTTTTATGGTTCTGGGGCCTGTTCTTTTCTTGCCCCTTCTCCTGATTACTAGCCAGGATGGCCGGTCGTTATTTTCATGGCTCCTAGTGCTTTCTTCTGCTTATGAGAAGAATGCTGTTTGGGTTGGTGCTGTGCTTGTTGCCGCTTTCGATGTGTTGTTAGTGTAATTTGGCTGGTGACGTAGTATGTGTGTATGAGTCATATATGTAGTTTGATGTGTTTCCTACTAAGCGTATGAAGCTTGTATGCAGTGTCTGGTTTCTATACAGGGTCTGTCCGAAAAGTAATGTCATTGATATTATTGTGAAGTGACTATACGTCGCAGCGCGCTCAGACCGGCTGGGATCAGAGGAGGGGGGGGGGAAGTCAGCTTATGATCGCGCGGTCGCTTAGTCGTCTCCGAGCTTGCTGAGAGTGACGAAAGGCTTTTCCGTGAAACTCGTTTTTGTTTCCCGTGCAAGCCGCAAATTCAGCGCTCCTTGGAACAAATAATTACCATCAAGTTTTGTGTGAAACTTGGCAAGTCTGCAGTGGAAACTTTTCCCATAATAAAGACGGCCTTCGATAATGATTATCGGAACGACATGTCTACCGGTGACACAAGGCCTTTTTAGAAGACCGTGAAGAGGTCGGCGATGAAGCCCGCGCTGGAGTGGCCATCAAGAAGCACCACCGACGAAAATATGACGCGTGTGAGTGAACGTTTGAACTCAGACAGTCGTTTGAGTGTTCATTTAATAGCACAGACATTAAACGTTCCAAAAAGTACAGTTCACGAGATTCTGAAAAACAATTTGCAAATGCGAAAAGTGTGCGCAAAGCTGGTGCCCAAAGTGTTAACGGACGACCAAAAATCGCGCAGAGTTGAAGCGTGCCAAGAAGTTTTGGACTTGTGTGAAAGTGACTCTCACTTTTTACACAATGTCATCACAGGTGACGAGACTTGGGTGTTTGAGTACGACCCCGAAACAAAAAGGCGAAGTGCCGAGTGGCACACCTCGGCATCCCCTCGCCCGAAGAATGCCAGAATGAGCAAGTCAGAGGTTAAGGTCATGCTCATTGTGCTCTTTGACATGAGGGGGCTCGTCCACCATAAATTTGTACCAAATGGTACAACCATCAACGCCATATTCTACGTGCAAGTGCTAAAGAGACTGAAACGAAGGGTTTATCGCATCCGGCCCGACCCGACATCGCGGACGACTGGAAACATCACCATGACAATGCACCAGCCCACACCGCCTTCCTCGTGACCGGCTTCCTGTCCAATTCAAAGGTGCCAACGTGTCCCCAGCCGCCCTACAGTCCTGACGTGGCTCCCCGAGTCTTCTTTTTGTTTCCGCGCTTGAAAACTCCCATGAAAGACATCATTTTGGGACAGTTGAGGAAGTCAAAGAGGCTTGCACGAAGGCTCTAAAGGACATTCCGCAGGAGGCCTACCATGACGCCTCGATGCCTGGAAATCTCGCTGGAAGCGATGTATCGACACAGAAGGAGCCTATTTTGAAGCCTTTTAATGTGTTTAACCGATCTAATCAATAAATATTTTGTAATCTACTCACTGACATTACTTTTCGGGCAAACACGCTGGGAATATTCTGCTAGTGTCTGCATCGTTTTGTCGCGATTCATGTTCTATTTGGCCACACTGGTCACTCGCCTGGCGCCTTGCGTGTGTTGGTTTGAGCGACGGTCACTCAGAACAACAGTTGTTGACAATAATCTCTTCATGATGGAACTAGGTGGATGTAAGGATATTGGGTAATAAAATTATGAAATAGTTGCTTACTGTTCACCATTTCTTTTATGGATGCTGAAAACTTGCGAAAAGCTCGTTTCTTCAGTGTCAATATAAAAATCTATTTTAGAGTAATCACTATAAATAGCAAATTGTTTCGGTTGCTAGGTATTAAATAGACGTCAGTTATTAACGCATCTTAACAATGAACGTTCACAAGATTCTGCGTTCACGTGCAATCCACATTTCGGAAAGTTTTTCTCTTCGAGCAAGTTATATTCCGGACGTTTCGTGTGAACGTAATTATATTTTCCTTCAGTTGAAAAAGAAAATAGGATTATATATTGGTTACAATTTTTCTTTAAAATGGAATAATATTCATCTTACATTTATTTTGATAAATATACTTGCCGTTACGAAACATTTCTTCTTGCAACAGAAGGATCATGAAAGAGAATTTAGCTTAATTTCTCTGGTAACTTTAGAGTTAAAAGCAATTCCTATTTTTTTCGCTCTTCTATCATACATAATCGGCAGAATCTGCAATAAATGCATATGTTCAATAAGTACTGGCTCGCGAATGAGTTATGCCCAGTGGCGTAACACATATACCCTTTTTTCCACTTAGGTATCATTTTAATTCTTATATTTGCGTTTACTCAGGTATGTTAATAGAGTTACGACTGTGTACCATTTCAGTCTGTCGTCTATTAGGTTCACTGCTTGTGCGTTAGTGTGGCTTTCTAATTTTCTTAACACGTCAATTTGTTATTTCGGCTTTTAATATTACTGAGAATTGTGATAAAACTGACTGCAGTTATTATTGGGGGAAATCACTGCTATCAACTTCAAACAAACTTTATACAATATTTTTCTCTAAAGGTTAAGCCCTTACATAGATGAAATTATTGGGAATCATCAGTGTGGCTTTCAAAGTAATAGATCAACTACGGATCAGATCTTTCCCATTCGTCAGATACTGTAGAAAAAATGGGAGTACAATGAGACAGCACATCAGCTATTTGTAGACTTGAAGAACGCCTATGAAACAGTTAAGAGGGAGGTAGTGTACAATATTCTGATAGAGTTTGGGATACCCACGAAACTAGTCAGGCTGATTAAAATCTGTTTAAACGAAACGTATTGTAAAGTCCGTGTAGGTAAACATTTGTCTGAAATTTTTCGTATCCAGAATGAGCTAAAACAAGAAGATGCTATTTCGCCACGATTTTCAATTTTTCTTTAGAATATACTATTAGGAATGTTCAGGAAAACCAGGTGGGACTGAAATTAAATGGGACACATGAGCTGTTGGTCTATGCTGATGATGTGACTCTTCTGGGTGATACTATATATATCATACAGGAAAACACACAAACTTTAATTTACGCAAGTAAAGAGGTTGGTCTAGAAGTAAACACAGAGAAAACTAAGTATACCTGTATGCTGCTGTCTTGTCACCAAAATGAAGGGCAAATTCATGACGTAAAGGCAAGCGACAGATGTTTTGAAAATGTGGCACAAGTCAGATATTTGTGCACCTGATTCAAGAGGAAATTAGGATGAAATTTAACTCAGTCCAGAGCCTTTTGTCTTTCCGTCTTCCGTTTGAAACCATAAACATTGGAATATAGAAAACTATAGTTTTGCCAGTGGTTCAGTATGGATGTGAAACTTGATCTCTGACATCAAGAGGGGGAACATAGACTGAGGGTGTTCGAGAACAGGGTGTTGAGGAGAATATTTGGACCGAAGAGAGATGAAGCGACAGGAGGTTAGAGACACTTGCATAATGAGGAGCTTCATAACTTGTGCTCTTCTCCAAGTATAATTAGAATGGTCAAGTCAAGGAGGATGAGGTGCGGAGGACATATCGTGTGAAAGACGGAAGGAAGGAGACCACTAGGAAGACCAAGGCGTAAGTGGGTGACTATTAATATTGATCTCAGAGAGATAGGATGGGATTGTATGGACTGGATTGATCTGGCCCAGAATAGCGGCCGCTGGAGGGTTCTAGTGAACACAGTAATGAATATTCGTGTTCCATGAAATGCTGGGAAGTTCTTGAGTATCTGCACAATTGGCAGCTTCTCAAGAACGATCGAGCTCCATGAGTGAGTGACTGAGCACTTTGTTCAACTGCATATCTCCACGGATCCTGTGGCTGTTTATGTACCAAGACGCGTTCAGAATGATCGAAGAGTCTTGGATTGAAAGCGCTGGAGAATTTCTATGTTGGAATTGGAGACTGTCCCCCATAGATGAATTCCACATTCCTATATGGTTTAGAGCACTGCTTTGTATAGGAGGAGTTTGCTTCCTATTCATATTGTGACATGTTGCGCAAAGGAGAACCCCCCTCACCAGCAGTGACGCGGCGGGTGAGTCAGCGCTCCCCTCCCCCTCCTCCGCACGGTAACGTAACGGTGACGCAACAGGATTGTAACGGTAGTAACAGCGGTTACTACCGCTAGCGTTACTAGCAACACAGCGTCAGGCAACAAGGGTGCCGTTTTCCGTATTGTCCGATCAAGGCTACATGAGGAGCAGCGAAGGCTATTCACAGTCAGTTGTACTGAGTCAGTCAGTTAGTCCTGGAGCTACCGCCGAGTGAGTCCTCGAGCTACCTCCGAGTTAGTTCCGAGTTAGCCAGCAACTAGTCAGTTGTATTGTGGCATTTTTCAGTGTACTAATTGTGATACTGCAGATAGCAGTAATCGTAAATCTGTAATTTGGGTGATTGTGAGAGCGGATGTGAAATAAAATTTGCTACATCAAATACATCGTGAATTTATTCGTCGCGATATACGCCCGATACGCGACAATATTGTTTATGTTCCGAGTAGGCAGGTCATTTGTTTCGCTATTTGGTTGAGCTGCTTCCTTTTGGATATGAAGTGCTCTGCCCATGTCACTCTTCTATCGAAATGCATGCCCAGGTACTATTTCACTTAATTTTTTGGAGAAGATCAGAGTTGCCCATTTGCACTGCCGTACATGTTTAGTTACGTAGGGTGTATGTAATATGTGTGGATTTGATTTATTTTAATTCACAATTTATTCGCCTAATGGTGGATCTTACTGATGGTGTCTTGGAGTCTCACTTAAGCCTATCGCTGGAACTTCATGTATAGCTAAGATTGTTGTTACCTTCGAGGAAGGTATCAGTTGTTGTGTTGTCCGATGTCGGGAGGACGCTTATGTAGATAAGATATTGGACGGGTCCTAAGACACTTCCTTGCGGTACGCGTACTCTGTTGGCCTTAAGGTTGTGTTTTCGTGTCTGAATTTTACTTGAAAGTGTCTGTTCGTTAGATGCGATTCTAACGTTCCGTAATATGCATGGGGAAGGATTTTTTTGATTTTGAACAAGATGCCTTGGTGCCATACTTTATCAGACGTTTGTGTGATGTCTAGGAACGCCGAAAAAGC
Organism: Cryptotermes secundus; assembly: GCF_002891405.2. Lineage (NCBI taxonomy): Eukaryota > Metazoa > Arthropoda > Insecta > Blattodea > Kalotermitidae > Cryptotermes > Cryptotermes secundus. Next base: position 9,834 of record NW_019723324.1, on the reverse strand, counting down.
AGTGCAGTTTTTTTTTCTAAAATTACACTTATTGTCCCTGTAATTATGTGTACTTGCTCTATGGTAAAGGACATCTGTCGAAATCCAAATTGGGAGGATTCAGATCGGTCTATATGAGCTGGCTTCCTCTGTAAACAATGCCTATTCCTGGCATTTCTTTCAATATTTTCCCTGCAATTAGGGCATATCCAGGGACTCTCCCTGTGTTGAATTATTCTTGTATTGTGTTCTGAATTTCCTTCAGTTAAAAAATGATTGTGTTGTTTGTAGCTGTTCCTTCGGCGCTTAGTTTTTTTTTGTTTCGAGGTTTTCATTTTGTGGCAGTTCATTTGATTTGACTGTCTTTTGTAAGTGTCCTGCAAAAGTGTCCGCCTTTTCTTTATCATTTCTGGCCCAGGTCTGGTCTGCCCTTCTGATGGGCGGGATGCGCTTTGACGGTTGTCTTACCGTCTGAATGTTTTCCAGAGTGAGTAGGTGGTGTCAGCTCTCGCTGTTAGGCATTGAAGTCGTGTCTGAAATGTTTCTTCTGTAATCCTTTTCTATTTGGTCATTTAATTTTCTAGCCGCTTCCTTTGTGTCTGCGTTTTATCTTGCGATGTCGACTCATCTCCCATCTTCTTCTGAGTTTTCGTTTTCCTTAATTTGGTCCTTAACTTCCCGTGGGTATTCCGGATATTTGCCTTGAGATATATCGTCTGGTGTTGCACTCCATGCTGCCTTTTGCATTACGTTACGAGTAGTGAATTCTGCAATAGCTTCTTCGATGTCTTTCGTTGTTTTAAACGGGATGTTGAGTCATAAATTTTCTTCGATTTGAGTTCCGAATGCTTCCCAGTTTGTTTAGCGGTTGTGCAATCTCGGTTTTTTTTGGGGGGGGGATTATAATATTTTTACTGATGGCAGAGGTTACTGGGTGTTCTCTCTAAATTGGGTCTTATATCTAAGGAGTTACGTGGTAGCCCTTTACAGATGAACAGATGCAGTAGATCGGGAAACTTGTTTATGTCTCTTAGCCAATAAGTTGGTTATTCAGTGGAGAGTATCTCCAGTTGCTTTTCTTGTATGGCTTGGTATAGCTCGTGTTCTTTAGGATTAATTAAGCGTGAAACCTAATATTGGTGATTCGCATTGAAGTCACCCCCAACTGCAAATATGCACATAGGGATATTGTTCCTGCTGAGTTTCTAACGCTTGTTGCGGTGTCTGGTGTATATATGAGGCTTGTTTGCCGAGTGTCTGATTGCACATTTGGTATGCAGTACTGGTACCTGCATCGTTTGGTCGTGATCCATGTTGTATATAGCGGAGGTCTGTCTCCTTGTGCCTTGCCTGTGTTGGTCTGAGCGATGGTCACTCAGACCAACAGCTGCTAATACTAATCTTTTCTTCGTGGAAGTAGGTGGATGTAAGGATGTTGTTTAACAAATCTGTTCACAGAAATAGTTCTTACTGTTCAGTATTTGTTTTACGGCTGCTGCCAAAGATGCGAAATCTCGTTTCTGCAGATTCAAAACTGAAACTATCTTACAGAAATCACAACAGATTGTCATTTATTTTACAATTTCTTTATTAAAACCGTCACAACACAAGTATATTAAGGACAGTGCCAAGTTTGGCTCTGCTATATGTTTCGACTATTAAAAGCCATCATGAGGCAAATACATGGCTAACATATATACACAACTGAATTGCAGTAATACTACTAGGCATTTATTTTGGTTGCCACGTATTAACTAGACGTTTCGTGGTAACGAAACTAAACAGTGAACGTTCGCTAGCTTCTGCGTCCAGATCATTACTCTTGGAGCTCCGGTTTGAGAATTTCCTTTACGAGAAAGTTATATTCAGGCCGTTTCCTCGCGACGGAGTTATATTTGTTGTCCGTTGCCGTTACAGGTGTGTATTTTCGCTGATATTTTTCTTCTAAAATTAAACAATGTTAACTTTTGATTTATTTATGATAAATATACCTTCTGTTGCAAAACGTTTCTTGCAGGAATGGAAGGCTCACAAAGCAGAATTGAGCGTAATTGCTCAGGTAAAACTTACAATTAAAATCAGTGTATACTTGAGAAATTTTCTCTTTGAGCACATTATATTCAAGCCGTTTCCAGGCAACGGGTTTATATTTACTGTGAGTTACCATTAGAGGTATGAATCCTTGTTAACCGTACTGAAATAGGAGGATCACAAAACATAATTTATCTTGATAGCTCTCTATGCTGAAGTAAGATTTTCTCTTAGAGAAAGTTATATTCGATCAATTTCCTAGCAACGGAATTATATTTGGTGTCATTTGATATTACAATTGTGTATCTTCCCTGCACTTTCTCTTGTAAAATGGAACGCATTCTTTGAACCGCACTTAATATTTTCTGGTATGGCCGACCAGAAGTATTATGTAACTCTCGCTTACTAATGGACATGTTCTACACTCTTCTTTCAGCCACTGAGGAGGAAAATCCGACGGAGAACAGAAAAGTGACGTCAAAGACGGAAAGAAGTTTAATCAAAACCCAATAACAAGAGCAGAATTTCTTCGAAAACTGTGAGGTATCACTGCGAATAAGTACCCACAAGAGTGTCAAATGTCTCTTGAAGGGGAAAGGCCCACCATAAAGGGGAGAAGTTGCTTAAATTGGGTGACAGACGCCTCCAATACTCAGATGCCCACGGCAAAGACAAGTTCTTCCGTGATAGTGAGATGTTCCAGCATGACGAGTAAGACCACAACAATGATGAAATATTCCTTCGAGGTAGCAAGTAGTGCGTGTAAGGAAGAAAAACCTGCCACGAATGGAAGAAGTTCCTTGAAGAGCATAAGGTGTCCCATCCCACGGAAGGGGCCCACCATTAGGGATGAAAGTTCCTCGAAGAAGAGAAGACCCCCCAAGAGGAAAGGAAGTGTCTCCGAAAATGAAAGACCTACTAAGATTAGGAGAATCTGTTCCAAGACTGTGAATGGTCCCTCTGAGGAAGGGTCCAACATAAGAGACGGAAGTATCTCGGAGAAGGGAAGGCCCAACAGGATGAATATGAATGTCGCTGAAAATATACGGCCCACAATGACTAGGGCAGTTCCCTCTAAGAGGGTGAATGGTCCCTTCAAGGAGGAAGGATCCAAATTAAGTGACAGTAGTTTCTCCGAGAATAGAAAGTCCACCAGGTTGAAGAGCAATGCGTCTGAAAACGAAAAGCCCGCTAAGATTAGGACAATTCCTTCCAAGACTGGAAATGATCCCGCCAACGGGGAAAAGTCCAACATAGGAGATGGAAGTATCTATGAGAGGGGAAGGCCCACTGCGATGAAGAGGCAATCCCTTCCAGGGCGGTGGATCGGTCCTCCAGGGAGGAAGGGCCCAACATATTTGGTGGAAGTTTCTGCAAACATAGAAGGCCCACCTAGAAGAAGAGGAATTCCTCTGAGCATGTACTGCCCTCTAAAAAGAGGAGAATTTCCTCCACGATGATAGGAGATCCCTCCGAGGGAGAAGGACCCAACATAAGAGATATACGTTCATCCGAGAAGGAAAGGTCGACCAGGATGAAGATTGCCTCTGAGGACGAAAGACCCACTGAGGTTATGATAATTCCTTCGACGGCCTTGAATGGTCTCATCGAGGAGGAAGGATCCAAAAAGAGAGAAGGAAGTTTCTCCGAAAATGGGAGGCTCACCAGAATGAATACGGGTGCCACTGAGACCAAAATGACCACGAAGTTTAGGAGAGTTTCCTCCATGACAGAGAAAGATCCTTCCGAGCGCGAAGTTTCCAGTATAAGAGATGACACATCTTCCGAGAAGGAAATGCCCACCAGGATGGAGAGGAGTGCCTCTGAGGGTGAAAGGCCCACTGAGCTTATGATAATACCTTCGACGTCCTTCGAGGACGAAGGATCCAAAAATAGAGACGGTAGTTTGTCCGAGATCAGAAGGTCCACGAGGATGAAGACGAGTTCCACTGAAACAAAAATGACCATTAAGTTTAGGGGAGTTTCCTCCATGACAGAGAGTTGTCCTTCAGAGGTGGAAGATTCCAACACAAGAGATTGAATATCCTCAGGTATCCCTAAAACGTAGCGTTAGTTCGTAGATTTTTATTTTTAAAAACAAATTCAGAAGCCTAACCTGAGGTGGTTTTCATGTATGTAAAAACAGAACGAAAAGCTTAGCATTTTTAAAATGGAGTCAGCGACCTAACATTCTAAAGACAAAAAGAATGTCTTATCTTTTTAAAATAGAACCAAAAGCCTGACCTTTTCAAAAGTCTGAAACTTTTAGAAACAAAACAAAAAGCCCAACCTTAGATGATGTTTAAGTATTTAAAATCAAAACCAAACCCCTAACCTTTCCAAGATGGAAGTGATTAATAATTTATTTACATCCATATACTGTTACACAAGTACAATTGGACAAGTCAGGTTAAGCCATCTAAAACACAAGTCAACGACTCTTTAAAATCTACAAAATAACACACAAGACTAAAAACGATACAATCATCTTAGGATCATCGTCCCCCTGCTGAGGCTAGCAACCGACGATGACACCCCCGAACAATCCAATGTAAAGCAACGCATACACTTATACCATCTACGTAGAACCACACCACATCAGAACCAACCCAAGCCACCAAACTACCATCATTTTTACTAAAAAAAACTCCTGCAGAGAATAAAACCAGTTTTGTAATAGATAACTTTTTAATTTATTTCTTAAAACTTTAAATTTTGTATTCTTTGTAATATAGGGGGCAAGCTGTTCAGTATTTGAATTCCCATGTTAATTACTCTTATTTTGCAATGAACAGTGTCGCATCTTTACACATACAAATCCTGTTTCCCTCTAGTTTTATACTGGTGAACGTCAGAATAATGAGTTGTGTAGATCTTGTTCTTTTCTGAAAAGTATAAGAACTCATAACAATATTGTATATATAAAGAAGTTACAGTTAAAATCTTAAATTCACCAAACTTCTACAAGACAACCTGTTTCTCACTCTTTTTATGAGATTTAGACCTCTTTTTTAGAGACTGGATTACTGTTATTTATCCCCCACCAAAAAAACAATACCAGACTTCAGCACACATTCAAATTTAATAAAATAAACACTTCTTAGTACTGGTAAACGTACTGAGTCTCATATGGATTTAATCAAATGAAGAGCTATGTTTAATTTGTAGCAGAGATATTATATGAGTGGCCCAGCTTAAGTTATCTGTGATATGAATACCTAAAAATTTTAAATTTGATGAGTAAGATATTTATTTTTAGATACAGAATGAGACCATGAGTTAAACTAGAACCTCTTTCCTGAAATAGTATTGCATTAGTCTCTTCAGTATTTATTATAAGATTATTTGTTAGGAACCAGTTTTCTAATTATTTCATGAATTTACTGATTTTTCTTTTAACGATGTGAGGTTTTCCTCTATGAGTAATATACTTGTGCCATCTGGGAATAATACCACCTTAGCTTCTTGAACTGTTTGTGGCAAATCGTTTGTAACACACAAGAACAGAAGGGGTCCCAAAACAGAACCCTGAGGTACACCATATTATATTTCTTTGCATGATGAATGAAGGGTCTTTTCATCTAAATGCTCTACTACCACAAACTGAGTTCTACCAGTAAGATATGAATTCATCGATGAGTGTATTTTCCCTCTAAGTCGATACAGCTCCAATTTGGCAAGCAGTAATTTATGACTTATTACATCAAAGGCCTTAGTTAAATCTAAAATCATGCCCATAACTAACAGCTTATTATGTAATGCTTTCTGGATATCCTATATGAAGGTTTGTATTGCTGTATTTATTCTCCCTGAAGCCATTTTGAGCCCATATGTATAAGGTTGTGTTTGCTTAAGAAAGTCAGTATTCTTTTATGTATTAATATTTCAAGAATTTTGGGAAAAACTGGCAAAATGTAATTGGTCTATAATTGGAGATTTCCTGTTCCCACTTTTTTGTGATGTGCGAACATCCCACATTATCACGCATTTTCTACAACGCATACTCTTCACATCACTTTTCACCATCACGCGCGCCAACCAATCAAATTCAGTCAGAGTCAGAGTCAGAGTCACGTTGCAACTGACGGTTGCTTGGTGTGAAGCCCAAGCTGGGGCTCATGAACAGATATTTCTTTTGAATGAAATTTACTGTCCTGTCCATGTGGGGCGCCCTCTCTGATGAGAGGTCTGGTCTGTCATTTGTCAGTCAGTCTGATTTAATATGTCCACTGTCTGTATTTACATAGATTTATAATACCAACTTATTTCTTACTTATATGTGCAATATATACAAGCCTCTGTCAGTCCGGGCTTAGTACAGCAGATTATGCCCTGTTTCTTTCTACCAGTATTCGCCACCACGGCAATCTAGTCACTTGAACGGTCGTATGCCTAACCGCCGCCAAGTATAAGCCTCTTATACTTTCTGTGTCGGGCTTCGCCTTGTCCGATGTTGCGAATAGTCTCATTCTCATGATTTTGTATGACTTCTGCTTGTTGCCTGCATAATTTTGTTATGAAGTCATATATGTACGGAATTTTGAATGCCATGTGCACTTCGCGGACCGGTGTGCGCCTCGGAAAATTGCCAATGGTGCGGAGAACCTTGTTTTGCAGGCCCGGCAATTTAACAAGATGGGTGTCTGCCGCATACTCCCAGGCGGGACAAGCATAAGTCATTACAGATGTAATAAGAGCTTTATGGAGGGTCAATTTAATGTTAGCGCTCAATCGCTCACTTTTGAAAAGGGAATACTCTCTAATGAATGTTCTGAAGGCCTTGGCTTCGATCATTTCTATGTGTAATCTCCATGTCATTCTCTTATCGAAGATTACACCTAGATATTTTGCACTATGTACAAATGGAATATTTCTTTCATTTAGAGTCACGCGGTCGACGACTACGAGAGAAGTAGACCCCCAGAATTTTATCTTCATTAGTTTTTATATTCCAGCGCTAACACCAGGTCTCCATTGAGCTGAGACCGCGCGGGAGTTTTCTAACAATAAAACGCTCTTTGCTATCTGTCGCATACAGACAGGTGTCGTGTGCAAAGAGGGCCAAATGAATACCATGAGTTTGGGGAGCAAAGAGTTCGGGAATTCCAATTTTCATAACTTAAACAGCAATTCTGAGTGCCACGTCGTATCAAAGGCTTTTTCGATGTCCAAGAACACTGCAGCCGTAGACATTTTATTGTTGACATTAAGGGTCACGTGGTCCGCCAGCCTCCGTTCTGTGACTTGCACGACAACCAAACTGACTTGCGTTGAGCAGGCCTCTTTCTTCAATATGTTTACGGAGGAACTTCAAAATTACTTTTTCGAATAGTTTTCCTGTCGTGGACAGGAGGCTGATCGGACGTAAATTTTGAGGAAATTTCGGGTCTTTACTCGGTTTAGGTAAAGTTATTATTTTTGCTTCCTTCCAAGTATTTGGAAAGTGAGAGAGCCGAAAACAGTGATTGAAGAAGTGAGTTAGGTGAACCAATGGTCGCATTGGAAAGTGCCTGAGGCATTCATTCGGGATGCCGTCAATTCCATAGGCCCTTTTTAATTTCAGGGAATTTATTGATTTCTGAACGTCACATTGTCTGATCCTTAGAGGGGGGTTTTCATCCACGGCTTCCAGCAGAGCTTGAAATCTAGCCTCCACCCGCTCTTCATGGTTTTCATCGCACAGGTCATGTGGCGTGAACTGAATTCCAAACACTCGGCAATTTCGTTGGCTTTTTCAGAAGGATGAAATTTTAATCCAGAAGAATCATGAATAGCAGTTGGTGCCCTTGGTCCGTCTCTCTGATAGAGAGATTTCGCAATTGGCCACATACACTGAGGTGTGACTTCAGCGTTACCAATTTTTGTTTCCCACCGTTCAAGTGCCTTTTTACGGGTCACTCGCCTGATTAATTTGGTGACCCAATTCACTGCCGTTTTACATGCTGGATCCCTGGTTTCTTGCCACAGTTTTCGTAGCCTCTGCTTGTATTTTATCAAACGATCTAGACAAGGAAGATCGTTGTTTATGTCCGAAAGTGTAATTTTACTTGTCGACAGCCTATATGCCGAAGCAATAGAGGCTGCAAAGCCGCGTGCCGCTTTATCGGCTTCTACCCCCGAATTAATTTCTTGTTTAGGTGATCTTAATTCAGAAGCGAGGCTTTGGAACCTATCCCAATCTGTAAATTTTTCAATGAATCAAATTTCTCAAAACGTTCGCATTTATACTACTCTAACTGCTAGCCCGCATCTACATCATTACGCGCGCTAGCCAATCAATTCTTCCTCCTCAATTTCGAGTTTCGCTCCGCCCACCGTGCAGTGTATAAAAAGGAGCAGTCTCGAACAGGCAAGTCAGTCATGAGCCCCAGCTGGGGCTCGACACCAAGACAGACAGACTGACTGACCGTCAGTTGCAAAGTGACTCAAACTCAGGCAAGTCACCGTAACTACTTTGCTCCTCTCAGGGTGACAACAATGGACACCGACACTGCTGGTGACGGAGCCACTGCGCTGGAGGAGGGAGCCACCACTCTTGAGGTGAAATCATCAGGTAGAGGAAGCAGGCCACCCCCAATAATTCTAACGACCGCAGTGAACCTCATTCACTTGCAAAAGCAACTTAAAAATGTGGTCAGAGATGACTTTGAGTTCCGTAATACTAGAAGCGGGACCAGAGTCATCACTAAAAACATGGCGGATTTCGAAGCCGTCAAATCATATCTATACAACAACAAACTTTCCTATTTTACCTCATATCTATACAACAACAAACTTTCCTATTTTACCTTCTTTCCCAAGTCAGAAAATCCCATTAAGACTGTAATCCGTCACCTCCCCCACAACACCCCGGCGCAAGATATTTCTGATGGATTGCTGACCCTGGGATTTTACGTGGTTAGCATCAAGCAGATGACAACCACCCGAGGGTCGCCTTCAGAAGAAAGGATAAACAGAAACCTTCCCCTCTTCCTTATAACCTAACCCAGGACGGCAAAATCTCAAGAAATATTCAAACTACAGAACCTTTGCCATATTTCCATACGGGTCGAGGCTTTTAGAGAACAGAGTGGCCTTACGCAGTGTCACAACTGCCAACAATTTGGCCACGTCTGGGTTAATTGTAAGTAACCTCCCCGTTGCATGTGGTGCGGGGGTGGCCACCTGCACAGAGAGTGCCCCGAGAAACAGAATGCTGCCTCGACTCCAGCGTGCTGTAACTGTGAATTGAAGGATGGAGAGAAACCGCATCCCGCTAACTATCGTGGCTGCAGTCACGCGAAGGAAGACCTGCAGAAGAAGAAACTGCAGAGAGCACCCAAAACCACAACAGGAAGGGTTTTCTCATCTCTCCGAGGCCCCGCATTACCGGAGCAGCGGTCTCAGACCCGACAAACACCAGTGGCAGTTCCACCAGCAGCCACGAAACCGTGTGTCCCGATCCCGGTATTGGAACAGCACACAGGTAAGTCAGTTCAGGCTCCTAATGTAAACAGTCAATCTCTCGGACAATATGTTGAGAGTAGTGACTGTAGTACAGCAAATTATGACAGAGGTCAGTGGTGCAGTGTCCGAGGAAGACAAAATAATGGCCATAAATAAAATCGTTCTAAACTTAATGAAACAAAATGGACACTAGAATTCATAGGCCCTTCAAAGTCATAGCATTTAATGCGAACGGCATTGGGAGGCAGCGCTATGAGCTCAGTAAACAGCTGCAAGACCTACACGTAGATGTGGCCCTGTTTTCAGAGACACATCTGAAACTTCATGAGACGCTCTTTATTCCAAATTACCACTTTCTATAGAATCGACCGCCAGTCG
>NW_019723323.1:275544-292599 GCF_002891405.2 Cryptotermes secundus | reverse complement strand
CAACTTTACCAACCAAATCACTGATAGTATCTAACATGCATTCTGAGGGCTCCATTATAGATTAAAATCATTTGAAATTGGACATCAACTAACCTGCTATAAAATCATAATTAGATTAAAAAACGTTTAAACACTCTCATAACTAAAAACTGCAGTAAAGGATAATCCTGACCATCTTCTTGATTTAATTTATTTCACAATATTTAATTAAATGACTATATGGAGCAAGCTCCGTCTTGAGACACCCTCTTTCTCCAGTCAAGGAACCTGAAAGTTCATTACCATGTTTACAACAACCTTGCCACTAAGCTATATCTTGAACAAGACAAGCCCAGCCCATAACGACATTTTCTACTTCTTTAAGATCCATTTCAATATCTCATCTATACCTAGGTCCCCAAGTGGTCTCTTCCCTTCACGTTCCGTGACTAAAATTTTGAGCACATTTCTTAGCTACATTCTCCACCCATCTTATCTTCCTGAATTTGAAGACTAACAATATTTGGTGAAGAGTACAGATCATGAAGCTCCTCATTATTCAGTTTTCTCCATCCTTCTGTTCCTTCTACTCACTTCCAAGTATTGTCCTTAGCTCTCTGTCCCAAAACATCCTTAATCTACATTCTCCCTGGGGTTTAATTTGTATTATTATCTCAATACACTTCCAATGTTCAAAAAAGTCTGCCCATAATAATTTACTTCCTAAGTTGTCTCTGTATGTATTAACCAAAGAAACTGAAGGAAAGATAACCTATGTGAGGATAGTTTACTTAGAGATGACAAAAAAAATTGTTGTTTCAGCAATGAGTCCTTTTAAGTTTTGATTGACCCAACTACTTCATATACAGTTTTCATCATTAAAACTCGATTCTGAGCTACCATATATAAAAAAATGTCTGCTTACAAAACAGTGATAAAACTTCCAACATCCTAAGGCTATCTCATTTTAGGTTATCCTGTTCTTCTGCTAGTTAAGGAATGATGAATCTAACAAGGCATCACATCACTTATCCTGAAGGAAGAACACATATTGAAGGCATCTGAGAACAAAGGCCTGAAGAAAACATTTGGAATTAAGTGAAATGAAGAAACACAACGAATATGTGGGAAAAATACACAATGAGGAGTTTCATAATTTGCTCCTGACAGAAAATATTATTAGGATGATGAAATAAAAAAGAATGAGATGAGCATGGCAAGTTGCACATAAACAGGAAGAGAGAAATTCATTCATACATAGTTTCTGTCAGTGTAGGAAAGAGATCATATAAAAAGATCTACATATAGCTGGGTGGATTATATTAAAATGGATCTTAAAGAAACAAGATGTGAGGGTGTGGACTGGATTCATTTGGCTCAGAATAGGGTTAATGTAATGAAACTTCAGGCTCAATAAAAGGCGCAGAATTCATTAACCAGCTGAGGTACTATCGGCTTCTGCTGTATAAACTTAGAAAGTTAGTCAAAGTACTGAGCCCTGAAAATTTGTTTTGGGAGATACATAGAGATAAGCCCCAAATAGAGGTGAGCAGTAAGCTTCAAGTTCTGGCCACCTTACTCCCAGGGAAAGTGTCTAGGGTCTGCATCTGATGAAGATTTCAATTTAGTTAGTTGGCAACCCCATAAGAAATCTGGAACAGGAACACAACACACCTGGCATGTTTGGGCATTGTTGTGGCTCTAATGGTCATTACCCTTCACTGTCCATGCATTGCACTACTGAGACAGTACACGCAATATCCAGCAGGCCTAGTGTCATACTGTTTTCTATGAATCCCAATACCTCCAACTTAAAATCTGGCTGCCAGTGCTGTAGGAGCAGATTTAATTTCCTATTCTTGGATGACAAAAGTTACTACTTAGAGAGGGGATAAATTACTGTTAGTAACATTACAGTCGCATGCAGTATGATAAGTCTAAATTGCCGATGATTACCTCAAAAATGGGATTATATAATAATTTTATCTCCAGATGTGTAAACTCTCATTCTGAAAAATGACAGAGAGATGAAATCTGTGATGAAGGATAGAGACAGATAAAAGATATATTATTTGTGCGTAAATTAATAAGCAGGATTTATTTTTATAGACTGTGGTTTTCAGATTGTAGATAATATTTAGAAAAATTCACAACAGTAAGAAAACAGCGAGTCTGACACATAAATGCAAGAACCTGTACATACAGAGTGATTCAAAGTCCAATGCTCAAAACTTACAAAGATGTTGGGAAAATACTGTGCAGCAGAAAATGTAAATAAATTGATGTCATTTTCATCCATCCCTCTCACTGAGTTAAGATGCTCTGCCACTCCTCAAGAAAACAAAATAATTGCCCATTCATGTAAACATTTGGTTTCTAAGGCTTCAGGTCCCTATTTATTACCTTAATTATAACAAAAGAACATCGGCTATTTCTTGTTTTCAGCACCGTTCATGTATTATTCTGTGCAGGCTCCCTGTGTGTGTGTTGCTGCTCATCTTTAATACTTTTTCAGGGAGCCTGGACAGAATAATACACGAACGGTGTTGAAAACAAGAAATAACCGCTGCAGCACATGTAGACAAGAGCAGGTTTCTCTGGTATTTAAAACTTTAAATTTTGAATTTTAAATTTAAACTGTAATTGTAAAATCAAATTGACAAGTGTGTGTTGGTGAGATTTTAAAACAAAACTGACAGACTGATGTTTTAGATTTTGGACTGTGTGCAGTGTGACAGCTACGTAGTGAAAAATACTCCTGATGATGGCCAATTATGGTCGAAACATGTAGTACAGAGGAAGAAAAGACAAAGATCTACAACCAAATAAATTGTTGCATTCATGACAGCATTTGTATTATTACCTATAGAAGTGTATAGTGCAACAGGATGCTTAAATATAATATATGTGACAGAGTGTTCTTAATGAGGAATAGCACTGCTTTAATACTGTCATCAAATCATCTCCAATCTGAATTACAGATATACAACTTCTGTTCCCACTACCATGCCATTGCAAAGTGGACTTTTGAAGTCAAACTTATTCCACATACATCAAATTCTATGAGCTATTGTAAGAAAAAGTATTTATGCTGAGAGGTACCACTCCATACTCAAAAACAGGCCCCCAGCAGGTGAACCCATAAAAGTACCATTTCAGGAGGAATCAGCAAAAGAAGGTGAATGTCTTATTGTTTTGTCCCCAAGGAAGAAGCTCAAAGGTGTGTTGTGGACTGACATATCAAGAAGCTGTTAGGAGGTTCTGAACTATTATTCACTGCTCAGCCAACTGCAGGCTATATCATGATTAACTTATAGATTAAAGTCTTGTGTGCTTGGTGTAGAGCCTCACAACCAACCCTGATTACAGGAACAACTTTTGGGGAAACCAAGGTACTGAGAGGTTTTGCTTCTGCAGAAATCACTAAGCTATAAATCACTCAGATGGCATGGCAGCTGTTTATTAAGCATATAACTCTTACCTATGGCTTGGCACATGACACAAGAATTCTTGACTTGTAAATTTCCTAACATTTTAGCTAACATGAATTTATTTAAGTAGATTCTAGGTCCAGTGATTGAGGTTAGCTCTTTCTAAGGGACACAGTTAAGATATTATGCATCCTAAATAATTGGAAACATGCATTAGTAAATTGTATTACTGTAGGGTTCATTCAAGTAGGAGTGTCAGTTCTGTCATGTGCACAGAGACCAAACTAGCAATCCTGACAGTACTTTATTTGGAAAACTACTCAATGCATTTCAATTAAGTATGGTAAAATTTTCTTGGCAAATTAATTTTGATTCAAATCAGTTCAATATCCTTACACCAAGCTCAAATCAGACTTCCTCAGCACTTTATATGGAATGTCTTGTCATACAAAAATTGGTACAATCAATTTGAACTTCACATGAACAGTTATACGAGTACTGGACTCATGGAAAACAAATTAAAACTTGTCTCTCAACTCTTAATATTAATAGATTCTGAATACAAATTTCACCAAAATATATCCACAAGGTTTTGAAACAGAACATCATACACATGACTTCCCTACGTGTGTTCCCGCTGTGGAAAGACCACTAATAATTCTGATTTTAGACCAATTTTAGAATCAAACTGCAATTATGCATTCAATCCCAAATGGACTATTCTAACTTCATTTAGAACATGTGATATGACAGCTGAAAGCTAGAATAGTGGGCCCAGAAAAGTCATCCATTTTTTTTTAAATTTGCTTAGTGGGGGGTGGAGTCCAACTGGGTCCATTCGGCACGGCGGCCACTGATTGGCCTATTGTAGCCTGCCCTGGGTGATTATGATGGAGAATTTGGTGGAATGAAGATTGGCAGGGGAAACTGAAGTACTCGGAGAAAACCCACCCCAGCACCACTTTGTTCACCACAAATGCCACTTGACCAGACCCGGGTTTGAACCCGGACCGCTGCGTTTGGAAGCCAGTGACTAACCACTTCAGCTATGGAGTGGCCTAAAGTCATCCATTGCTAGGCAATGGCTGGTAAACACAGCAAACAAAACAAGCTCCTGCATCAATAATACCTGGGCCATCATTAGGCAATAGCCCTCTTAACACATCACTCAACAATGGAAGAATTCTTGGAAGTGGTGTTTTCTTCAGTCCATGCCAAGACCATATAGTGAGGATGAAAAAGAAAAGTTAGTCATGGGTCAGAAGTTGTGAGTCGGAAATTGGAGGTCAGAGTCAGTGGTTCCCAGTCCACAGTCTTGAGTTTCATTGTTAGATGCCACTACAAAGTGCCATTGCCTAGCAATGGACTTTTCTTGGCCTGCTATTCTGTCCTGCAGCAGTAATGCACATTATTATGGAACAAAAATGTTACATAACTACAGATATTAAGAAATGTGATACACATTCTTAAACTGCAAAAGCTAATTCAAGTCTAAAATATGATAGCAATTTCTTTGTTGTGTGTGTTCTGTTTAGTGTGTTACCAGACACATATGCTTTAGGCCAACATCTGAATCCACAGAGGGTTACAAATGTATTGCCTATATCTTCAGCAACAAAGAATAAGCTGAGCAAGAGTGATATGTTCCTCCAAAATGTCAGTTCACTTTCAATGGACTACATGGCATAATATCCCAGAAGATAGTATCTTCGAAAGGTTGTCTATTTCATGAAATTTCAACAGTATATTGAACACATGGTATGTTTACCTGGCAGGGGTGTTTCCTCTGGTGACAAGACATCATAGGTGGTAATCATGAAATCCTGAGGCCTTGTTTTCTCCTTCGGGGTTGACAGACAGCCTGATGTTTCTGCGAGTATTTCATTGACCCGTTTCCTAATGTTTATGCCACTTCTGTCTCGAGGTCCTAGTGTAAAGGACAGAGTTCCTTAACAAACATCAGTAATCAATATATACCATTATGAGAACCCTTTAGAATCTCCAGATACCAATAATTACAACTATAAAATAAAAAAGGCAAATTATAGATCATCCTATGCTTTTGAGTTTTTATATTTAATTTGATATTAAAAAATATTTTAATCTGTTAATAACTATGATACTGGATAAATCTGTTTCAGCAGATACTGAAAGTTCAGATTAGAACAACTTATGACTAAAATGCAGTGACATTTTTTCAAGTACCCTGCAGATTATGGAATGTCTCAGGCAGAAGGGTCAGATGCTCCCCCCATTACGTTTGGCCCCCAGAAACAGTAGTGACACCATGTAGGTTGGTAGGTAGGTATCAGTCATTTTGAGGGACCTGCTGTCTCCATTTCCAAGTCAGAAGAGCAGTTCAATCTTTTATGCTGAAGATGGAAGCATCAGGTTGCTTTGAAGGTTGGTGTCTACCTACCTAACTATATGGTGTCACATCCCATACCACATTTTTAAAGCTTTCCTAGATTACAGCAGAAGATCTGCACACATTCCTGGTGACTCAATAAATACTTTATATTCACATGATGTAGCTTATCTTGATAAATACAGTAAACTTTCGCTTGTATATTTTAATTCACTTTGTCAACTGTGGGGCTTTGATCTGTAAACCTTTTGTTTTATAGTTCCCTAGACAAAAAGTCACACAGACTGAGGTCAGGGAAGGATACTGGCCACAAACCAGTCTTATCATAATAATTTCTCTCCCACACATTCATGCAAAATACACATGCATATGATTTGCATGGTACCACTGTCACAATGGCACACATTTCAGGAGTTCTGTGGCAGTTCATATTGGCACTCTTGAACCCATGGTCACCTGTGCTAGGCAACTGAGAGATTTCTGAAGAGAATATTTAACCCTTAGTGACATACAAGTACCCCTCATGCCTGATGTAACACATGCTGGCATTCTAAAGCCATTATCTCACTGCACTATTTATATGCTTTGGTGACACAACAAACTTTCAGACCTGCTAGCACTTACCATTTATGTGGGTGACTAATGACACACTGCATAATTGCATCACTGTCAATGAAACAAAATTATTTTAAAAATGCTTGCAAGCAGTTAGATACAAAGGACTGACTCACTAGACAGCTGTGAGATAATAGCTTATGAATGAGCAGAAGGTGGCCAAGAAGTATCACACTATTGTAATGGTGCTTGTGTGCAGTCCAGTTGGCAATCTTACAGTACTAATACTAATGTTTCAAATAAAAACCTGGATGCCAGCCCATAGTACTGGGAGATTTAAAATATCTATTCCCAGAAGACAGAGGTTAATTTAGTCATGATTACATGCAAAAGCCTTCCTGTCTGTTGCATAAATCAATCTGAATAATTTACATGGAGCACTATGTGATAAAACAACTTAATGTGATTCACACTCAATTACCTGCAATTGCATCATCTCTAATGCTTGCCTCTTCTTCACATGCACTTGCTGAGTCTTCATGTATGTTTCCACGACCATCTATTTTAGATGTTTTAGAATAAATAAAGGCTGAAGATTCTATGAGAAGTTGTTCAAGGATTGCATTGGTAATATTGTCAACTCTGTCGACATTCTTATCTTCATTTTGTTTATTTAACTTGCCTGTAGTCATAAATTTATAATTCTCACAATTCTTAATCGCAGTCTGATCGATCAAACCTGCATCTTTTCCCATTTCTTCTATCCTCAGACTCTGACCTTCATTTCTGTGAAACTGTTCCAAGATATAGTTATTATACTTTGTATTCTTTTTACAAAGAGTCTTCAAAGACTCATCTATAAGTTTCTGAAAAATTGCAGCAGTAATTTTTTCTACCTTTTCAGACATTTTTTCATCAGCTTTTTCTTTCACTTTATTGTCATCACAGTTACTTTCAGTCTCCGGAAACCCTTTCTGAAACAAAATTTCAGCAAATGCTGAAACAACATTTAGGCTATCAGATTCCTCTACTTTCAGAATGTTTTCTTCAGAATGTGAAATTCCTCCATCTGTTTCAGGAATGTTTTCTATTTCTTCTTCTACTTGCAGAATATCTTTTTTAACATCACCACTTTCTTCACATTGAAGTACACTGTAGGTACCAGACTCCACAGAGTTTTTCAGTGAGCCAACAACATTAGAAATAAAAGCTCCTTCTTCACTGTGGTCAAGGAGGGAATCTGACTGGTGCCTAGCATCCTGCAAGTCCTGCTTAAAAGTTTCACTTTGGTCTCTATGCTCCTCTACTTCTGTTATATGCTCAGTTACTTCTTCTGGAATTGATTCCACTTCCTCTGCAGATTCAATTTCCTGAACTGATAACTGTTGTTTTGAAACTATGAGTTCCTGGATAACAGCTTCTGCTTCAGGCTTCTCATAAAGTAATTCATTAATGGTTGTTCCTGAATTCTGGTTGTGAACTATGGAATTTAATTCTGAATATCTCTCCTCCTCCTCTTGGATGTCTTCTTCTAACACAGACACTATTTCAGATTGTTCTAATTCTTCTGATATTTCTTCCAGCCCTTTCTCATCTTCCAGGGAACTCTCTTTCACCAAACTACTTATAGAACTACATGAAACAGTTCCTGCCTTTGAATTTTCAATTTGACTCTCATCTGTTAACACTTGTGAAGTTTCTTTGAGCTGTAAGCTTGCATTTGTATCATCACTTAAGATTTTATGTCCTTGATTCTTCAATGCACTGGTGGATAGGGGCAGAGAACCACTTCCTGAGTTCAGCTCAGAATTGCCTGAGTTTTCTTCATGTTTGTCCTGTTTTTGGTTGAAAAATTTCTTCCTTGATGATAGAACAGTTGAATCACCAACTGAACCTGAATCATGTTCATTACAGCCATGAATGTCCAATTTCTCAGTAGGGAGAGATATATCAGCTGAATACTCTATTTTGTCTTCAAGCTCTTTCTTAATTTCATCAATGTATGCATCATAAGCCTGTTAGAAAAACAATAACATCTCTTAAAACACCTACACATTTTTGTAAATTACTAAGAAAAATATACAGTGATATGCCATTACAACAAGATTCAGAGAAAACAAAATGTGAAATCACCATCTAAGTACATTTAATTTATTCCTTATGCTCACTAAATACTATAAGTACCCTGATATGTTTCAGTCCTAAATGACCTCCTTCAGGGAGGATATCAAATGCTAATGGAAACTTTAAATTTGCAAGCATTTATAAAAAATTAAAAATGTCTAAGTCACAACTAATACTATATTGTTTTTTGAGGTGAAATATTGATAAAACAACTTCCTTGATAATGGTATGTCATACTATATTGTGTAGTGATGTCTCATGCTCGTTGTTTTACACTGTCATTTATGGCTAAAACATTATGTGGTATTAATATTCAAATATTTAATCAGAATAAGAAAATAAATTACATATACTAAGATGGCGAGTTCATGTCTTATCTTAACATAAAATGTATACTGGTAAAATTAACCCTTTCAGACTTCAGTAGAGTTTTAAGAACGCATGGATAGTTCTGTCTCTGTGTATGCTCACACTGATATGTCAATACTTCAGAAAGAATTATTTCAAAGGGGAGCTTAGTTGACAAATATGTGCCACCTCTACAAAAAGAGGTTGGCATGGATAATACATTTGTATTTCAAAAACATATGGCAATGAACATGTTAAAAGTTAAAGTGAAAATTGATAGAATATGTGTCACACCACACTGTCACATATAAATGCCATTTCTGCATTAAAATGGCAGACATTTTAGACATTCTAATATGCGCTGACCAAACAAGGAACACCATAAGAGGTCAGATCTGTCATGTATTTCATCTCCAAATTTTGGTATGAGAAGTCTAAATGTAATCTGGGTTCAGACTAATCCATCAAGACTCCTACTCTGTGTAAGTCTTTAAATGAATAACTTCTTATATTTAATTAAATGTACATCAAATTGAAAAATATTTCAAAGAAAAGACACAAATTTTAAACAGTATGTATATATTATATAATTTTAATACTTCCTGTATGAGTAGCTACTTTCAAAATTTGATATAACTCAAACTGAGCATAATGAATGTGCATCAATCCATATGTGGCCTTTGTGAACAACTAATAACCATGCAGGTTTGTGTGAAACTCTCTTTCAATTATACATTCTAATACACATGTAGTATCTTCAAAATTTGAGAAATTAATTTGCCTCTTCCAATGAAGACATTTTAGCAATCAGTTGAGTAAATATGGTGTAAATATCTGATGTCTCATTTAATCTACCTGTACTCATCACATTACTCACTGATGGCTGATATAAAGTCTTCATTGGAAACATACGATTTTTACTTTGTATCCATGTGTCTCATCACCTGAAAAAGCACTTCACTGCACTTCATTGCCATACAAATTTAAGATTCTATTCATATGAAAATATGTTCAGTAGTTCTTGAGCTGATTCATGCAAAAAGACAGATGGATGAATTTTAACACATGCTGTGTAGGGCTGCAAACACACTTATGACTGGAAGGACTACTGCCAGAAACATTCTCTACCATTTTGCAGTTCAGCAAGTTCATATCTTGTAATCGATGTCACTCAGTAAATTACTACTTACTTTAATCTGCTTCAAGAGTGACTGCTCCTTCATTCTCAGTTGTTCCTTCTTTTTCTTCTGCTGCTCCTTCCAAAGTTTTTCTGCCTCAGTCTTCTTCTTATGAAGTTGTTCACGAAGACTTCTAACCCGGTTCTCTAAATCACTTAGTTCAGTCCCAGCTTCTAAATAAATAAAACTACTGTGGTTATTATTATTTTATGCATTTATATTTTAAGGGTAATAATTTACAATTGCAGTTTATTTTTCAACTTTACCTGCCATTATTACATGGCTGGTGCATCACTGTAGGCATGAGAGCTATTTAAATTTTTTGTCTATATTATCACAGCTGTTGCTACAAATTCATGAACAGCTTATTTAATTACAATGAACTTGCTCACTAAAGCAAGGTTTCCCTACTGTGCAGTTCTGTTACTGCTAACATTTTTGCCACACTTTGCCATTTAGTTTACATTAAATCGGGTTCATGCAATGTATAGCCATTTTCAGAATACATTCTTCATATTACAGATAATTTAATTTATCTAAACATCTTGTTATGATAAATAAGATCTAAAAGTTTGTGATGGTGGCACTATCCATCATCTTGTCATTATTTAAAAACAGGCCTGTTTAATTTTCAAAGCACAATGTTTCAGAAGCTGGATTCTGTCCCCATCTTCAGGTAAAATCTACTCAATTGGGCCAAATCAATAGAGCTAGTCCCTGTCTCTGGACACCTATGCCANATAAATAAGATCTAAAAGTTTGTGATGATGGCACATTAGTATAAATATTATGTTTTTGGACATTATCCATCGTCTTGTCATTATCTAAAAACTGTCCTGTTTAATTTTCAAAGCACAATGTTTCAGAAGCTGGATTCTGTCCCCATCTTCAGGTAAAATCTACTCAATTGGGCCAAATCAATAGAGCTAGTCCCTGTCTCTGGACACCTATGCCAGCTCCAGGATTTGTGCTGTGTTTGGCTTATGTACCCCATCTTGGAGCTGGCATAGGTGTCTGGAGATAGGGACTAGCTGTATCAATTGGATTCAACTGCGTAGGTTTTATCTGAAGATGGAGACAGAATCCAATCTTTGAAACACTGTATTTTGAAAAATAAACAGGACGGTTTTTAGATAAAGACAAGATGATGGATAATGTCCAAAAACATAATACCGTATTTACGCATGTATAGGCCGCACATTTTTTGCCAAAAATTCAAGAGGAAAACTGGGGTGAGGCTTATATTCGAAATCACACTTCATTTAAAAAAAATTATATTCATAATTAATAATACAGGGTGTAATACTCCTGAAATAATATTCCAAGAAAATTATTTTTTCTATAATTTGTCTGAAAATTGTGCTGTGGCGTATACATGCGTAAATACAGTATTTATAATCTTGTTATGATCTTAGAATGGTGTTCTCCTTTATTGTATAACTCTTTTATATTAGTGTTGTAAATGTTTTGGCTCCCAGGACTCTGCTATGGAAAGCAGACACTAATTCCATTCTATCCTATTTAAAAACAATTATTAGTATCTATTAACTGTAACAGATATTATCTTAATTGCTGGTGGCAATGACACAGTTATCCATTCCTTATATTATTTCCATGAAATCAAAGACAGAGGTAGACTGAACTCTGGCTTCCAATCCATGGCCAGACATCTCACTTTTCATACAATCTAACTCCTTGAAATAAGACTGTCCCAATAAATTTAATTTTCCCTCAGATGATAGTTTTAGAACTTAACTACAGATTTCTACCAATCTACTCTAACTTTGGTGTCAGTTTTTAGCTTATGGCACATCCGAAGAAGACAACAGTTAAACCATTCACAAAACTATGATGTGAGAACATATTACAAGCTACAGGGTGTACCATTCAAAGTGTAATCCAAACTGTAAGCTTATATGTTACAAGTGACATCAATTGGGCTAGTGCTTCTTCAATGCTGAGCAGTGTATCACTTGTCATAATTGCTTGCAGCTGGACATGCTGTCTGTTGTAAACACTTCCTGCACCCAGAAATTCTGTTACCAGTCAGCATATTATTGTTTTATTTGACATTTCTTTGCCAGGGAATGCACTGCTAAATGCCTAGCAAAGAGCAGTGAATGATTACAATGTATAATAAATGTCTGAGAACATATACATGCTCATAAATATACCTTGCTCACACCTGCAGACCATCTGTACGATTCATAACAGCAACAGCCCTGCAACCAGGGTAACACTGACTTGAATGTGAAAATGAAAGTTAGAAGGGTCCATTACATGGGGTGATTTCACGTCTGTACTGCACCACATCATTGTTACTTGGTTTCTGGGCTAAATGATGCATCGGTATAAATGACAATGAGGTTATACTACCACAGTCAATAAGTTCATGGAATGGCTGCAAAGCTATATCAATGTTGGCAGACTTGCATAGCGGCCAATGGCAACTATTTTGAGTGCTGCTGTAGATCTGCGTAAGTGTATGTGAATACCTTGTAATATGATGCAATAAAACCACATTCCACGAACTTAATGACTCTACCACGTAATTAACAAGAACCTACCACCACAATGTGCGACCATCAGTCACAATAAAATTAATACGTCAGTCAACTTCAGCCAAGCACGTAATGTGAACTTCAAGACAGGACAAATGTTGCAATTCATTAACAAATTACCTTCCCTTACTTTCCTTTCTTAATCATAATTGTGTGGAATTAAAAGTACGAATGCACTGGTTGCAGGCAGTGTTAATTCTCCTGAGAGGCGGATCTGCCAACAGTAGTCTCCCTTCATCAGCTATTGTCATATTAATGAAAAATGCTCATTTATAAGTGCATTTTCAAACATGTATTTTGTGTTTTCCCAGTAATGGATGTTATGATTATACCGTGAGTATGCAAAGTGCAGCCTCTAATTAAAACCATACTGCCATCCATTATTTCTATGCTATGCATACCTGTCTGTGGAAGAGAGTCTGTTGCTTTCTCAAAGGCATTAAATTTCTCTTCAGAGTTTTCTGAGTATACTTGTTTTGGTGATGTATCAGTGGCTATTATATTAGTGTCATCAGAAGAAATCACATGATCCACTGCAGCTGCTATGTATGGCAGTGTTGCCACAGAAAATTCCAAAGATTCTGATTTAGGAACCATTTCTAACACCTCTTCCTCAAGTGATGGCATTGACACGTCTCTTATAGCACTGGCACTGAAATGAAACATAAAATACACTGCAGCTTACAGATGCTGTAGAAGTCAAGCATTAACTGAAATGAACATGAATTTTCTTACCTTGACATTTTATGATTCTCACCATTCAATTCACTAGTACTTCCATGGTCCTGAAAACATTTGGTTAGATTAGCTATCCAGTTTAAATACATAACACTCCACTCAGCCACAAAAGCAGTCAGTTTTTGTATGTTGCAGTCCTACATATGGATGTATTATGAAGATAAATTTAAAGTTCGTTTACCTCTTGAAAGTTTCTTCCTCTTAGCTGGACAGATTTCAGGTAGGATTTTATTAAAGTCTTCTGCTGTCTAAGGGCCAATTTTCTTCTGACTGTTGCTTTCAGCAGCTTGTCATACTCGCTAACACAAAAATAATAAAATATATTAAAAAATAAGATAATAACATATTTCTGGTAATTATATTCAAAATTCAATTCCTTAACTTACAAAAACAAGAAATAGAATACAGGCTAATCGTGTCTATGCCTATATATCAGTATGCCTATAGCAATTTTTTAAGCAAATGACTGATTTGTATGAATCTTAGTATAAATGTCTACCTGCCACAGGTCACACAATGTTCATATTTTCTAATTCCTTATTAGCAACATAAACATGACAGATATGAAAATGTATGAAATGGGAATAAAATTAGTGTTATTTAATGAAAGGCACTGTGGTGATATATCATAGGTCAGATGTGTGATGCGAATCTTATGATAATGGTCTTCTGGAATGTGATGTACCTTTCTATCAGAGTATATAGCAACATGACCCAGATTGCATGATCATTACAATGTAGGTTACATTACTTTTTTCATGTGTGTCCTACTACACTCTTAGTGGTAATTATAACATTGATGCTGACTGGTTCATCCAGCAGCAGAAAGACAATGTGTCATGCTAAAAGAATTGAGTGTGACAAATTGACTGGGATTCATAACGTTCAAATATATGTTCTATTAAATTTTATTCAAAATTAAGATTACCACTTCAAAAATTTTCAGTGTTTTGCTTTTCTAGTGTTTTCCCCTGCTATGGTTTACTATATTTGCCTGGAAAAACTAAAGAAAACCATAAAAATGCCAGTGTCCTACACAAGATTCAAACTGCGCACCTCCTGAAAATGTCTGTTTCATATGGATTACTTAAACAAGAGAATGTCATATTTTAAGATAAAAACCCATGTTTATCTTTAGAATTTCAGAATCTGAAAGGTAAAGGAGAAAATAAAACACCATAACAGAAGGCAGAGGTGTTGTATCAAATGGTGAAAAATTGCCAACTTCATGTTACAGTCACCTTTACCACTTGGTAAAGAACTGCTGATACCAAACAGGAGGCTGGATGGGGCTAACAGCAATTCTGGATAAGACAGTAAAGGGGGAAATTCCAAATGTGTAAGAATCAAAACCAAGCTAGTCACTTTACATACTGAGCTGTCCTGGATCATAATGCAAAAGAACAAAGAACTTCAGCACATGCTTAGGAATGTTGTGATACAATGGCCCAAAGCTGGAATAGCAAAGTCAGAAGAGGTGGCTGTTGCCAGTCAAAGGCCAGTTAATGCTACCACATCACCAAACATGCAGGCCATCACTAGGCAACATACCACTAAACATCATGAAACAACAAGGGAACTGTTAGAAATGGAGTTTTATATGTGATTTATGCTGAGGCTATGTAGCAAGGATGGGGGAGGAAAGTTACGATAGTTGTGAGCCAGTCACAAACCAATACAGACATGCTCTAGACTTCTATTCGGGAGGTGCTAGGTTGAAATCTCGGCTGGGACACTGGCTCTCATGAATCAGATTGTTTATGGTTTTCCTCAGTCCCTCCAGACAAATGCTTGGATAATACTAAAAATTAGGCCATGACCACTTCCTTCCAAATCCTTTTCAAATCAGCACTCACCCATCATCTGACGATATATAAATTTCAGTACTGACAATGTTGTAAAATAACAACAAGGACATTACTACTGCTGCCATCACCATTACTATCAGTACCGGTTTCATAATTTACTTCTGGAATGACTTATCATATTTTTAATCTTAAGCTTAAATATGAAAATGTAAATGTACTCTTATACACACCTTCTACTCTCTTGCCTAGCTTGTTCAAGGTTATGTAATAATGACAACTGCTTCTTTTTCAATGCAGGAACAAGGTGTTCTTTGCCCTTTTTCCTGTGTTCACTGCAGGGGGGGAAAGAAAGCAAGACAAATTAATAACTTAATGGAAAAATTCACTAGCTAAAAACATTGCAGCTTTCATTCATTCATCAGGTCCACAGCCTCTTCCAAAACAGTTTCTCCACTTAATGCGATCTTCTGTTTTTGGAAAGAGACTATCCAGGAATAGTGATAATGTGGTAGTTTTTCCATTTGCTTTCCACAATTGCAGCTTTATCCCCACGTATAAATGTATATCATGCATGCATTCTGCATTTACATTATTATATCACATAATGTAGTTCATTAATGTAATGGTAATATGGACTGCTGGAGAGAGAGTTCAATATAACAGCCATCTCACTATAAACACTACAAAGAACATTGAGTATTCTTGCCGCAAATTTGTACATCCACTTCTTTGTGAGTAAGTAATCAATTATCTTGAAAGTGTCAGATATTTAGAACTCCAACTGGCAAGTCAGAAGTGGGAGTAAAAAGCCAATCAAAACAACTACTGTTATATAATCAGAAAATTAAGTTCCAGGACTGCATAAATTTTTGTGCCTTGGAGAGTTTGACAAGTGCCATCCCATGCTTTATTTTTTGTTTGTGGATCATACTGGAAACACCAGGTCTCACAACCCATTACAAGTGAGTCAAGCAAGGAACAATTATCATCCATAGATTGAATAAATTCTTGACAAGTTTGCAGTCTGTCAGACTTCTGTTCATCATTAAGCAGTGCAGATCTTTCATTAAGATTCTTAGAATTGTTTCTCCACTAATTTTTAGTTCCTATTCAACCATCTGAAGAGTCATTCGACAATCAGCTGGAATTAATATTGGAACTGTTTCAATTATGTTGGGTGTTTGAATGGCTGTTGCCCATTCATTGCACTCTTCATCTTCGACATCTGCATGACCATCCCAAAATCTTGCATATCATTAAAAAACCCACGTACAAGTGACAGCATTGTCACCATAAGCCTGTTTTGTCAGCTGGAAAGTTTCAGTAGCTGTCTTGCTTGTCTTGAAACAAAACTTAATGTTCGCTCTTTGCTCCATCACAATGAACTGTCATAACAACTACATCTTGGATATATATCCAAGTTACACAAACTCCACATCACAGCAGATTTACACACCACTTCTACACTTACAACACACGAGCCTTCCTTGGCTGATAATCTACAAAAATCGCACATATGCATGCATGCTCACACACATCTCCCACTTTAGTAGATGAATACAACAACATAATAAAAATATAATTAGGTGTCTCAGATACTTCCCGCTCAACCACCAACTTAGAAAAATTACCTACATTATAGGGTACATATACTATATACCTATTCAGAACACATAATAAAACCCCAACTATTCATGATCAATTCCAAATTTATTATTTTATTAACGACACAGTTTAATTGTAAAAAATTGATCCATTTTAACTTGACAATTCAATGAAGACTTATCCGATATATTCATGAATTACCACATAATGATGATTTGTTATGACTGAAACATTTAGTGGATAGTACATAATAACACTAAATATTAACATTTTGCTAATATTAGTATTATTAATTAGTTGTGTTGACAGCCACCAGAACACCTCAATTCCATCGTACACAACAATATGCAAAACTAAAGA
>NW_019723323.1:272481-275426 GCF_002891405.2 Cryptotermes secundus | reverse complement strand
TGGAATATTCATTGCAAGAGTTCAGGCACTTACCGTATTTACGCATGTATAGGCCGCACATTTTTTGCCAAAAATTCAAGAGGAAAACTGGGGTGCGGCTTATATTCGAAATATTCGAAATCACACTTAATTTAAAAAGAATTATATTCATAATTAGTAATACAGGGTGTAATACTCCTGAAATAATATTCCAAGAAAATTATTTTTTCTATAATTTCTGTCTGAAAATTGTGCTGCGGCCTATATACGCACGCGGCCTATACATGCGTAAATACGGTATACTATATACCTATTCAGAACACCTAATAAAACCCCAACTATTCATGATCAATTCCAAATTTATTATTTTATTAATGACACATTTTAAATGTAAAAAATGGATCCATTTTAACTTGATAATTCAATGAAAACTTATCCGATATATTCATGAATTACCACATGATGATGATTTGTTATGACTGAAACAGTTAGTGGATAGTATATAATAACACTAAATATTAACATTTTTGCTAATATTAGTATTATTAATTAGTTGTGTTGACAGCCACCAGAACACCTCAGTTCCATCGTACACAACAATATGCAAAAATAAAGATATCCTCAGTCATGTTCAGTGTTCAGTATAGAATGACCACTAAGTTTAATTTATTAATATATCTAAGTATTACAAAGAAGCTACAAATAATATATGGAGCTGAAGATATGCACTTACCGTATTTCTACCAGTAGTAATTTCATATCTGCTCTAGTCTTTTCTTTGAGAAGTTTGAACTTTTCATTCAGTAAATCAACATGCTTCTGAGCAGATTCTTTTTCTTCATGGATTAATCTATCAATCTGAAAAACAACTTGAGAAATAAGAGATGTAACAAGGGAAGAAGACTGTTTTTAATAGTTTGAATGTTTAGAATGCTACTAATAGAATATAAGTTAGTGATAATGATGATAGCAATAATTAATTCACACCTAGCAGAGACAAAGACAAATACAAAATGCATATATAAGTTTGCAAGAAATATGTAAAATTGATAAACTTCTATTCACTAATTTCATTCTGTTATCAGAATTTGGGAAAAGACCATAATTTCTTGATTACAGCAAAGGAACACCTCTGATCAACTCACAGAATATAAATTTAGAGTGAGACTGAGAGAGGAAATGGGAAAGCTGAAAGACATAATACATAATAACACAAATATTAACAAGCATGAATAAAGAGTTCCAGAGTTTGAAGGAAGATATTTTAATATTCTAAATATTCAGCAAATGTAGGCCAATAGTAACTGTTTCTCATACAGTTTAAAGTGAGAGTTACAAACAGTAAGGAAACTGCAAGACAAAATACATAATAACAACAAGGATAAATAAACAGTTAAACAGTTCAAAGGACGATATCATTTCAGACAGAAATATCTTACAGTCTCAAACAAAAAGCTGGCTAATATGGAGGTAAAACACTATGACTGGCTTATAGTATTTTGGATTGTAATATGTTAAAGCTTAATCACTTTATAAATATAATTTGAGAAGTATGGTCTTCCAGTTACCCTGTACTTGCCTTATGTAATGATTCCCTGATTCTTGAGATTTTTTCAATGTGATCAACCTCATTAATGAACACTTCTGAAAAACTTGATGTCCGTGAGAAACTTAAATCGTGTACTTCCTTATTCCTCGTTTTCACTACTGAAACATCTGCAAAACAAAAATACATTAAACAATGATATCACTAACAACAATATTTAACAGCATTAGTAGCAGTTACTTGCAAACCAAAGAGAAAACTATTTCTTGGGTGGTACCGAAATTAACTAACTCCATGAAGCAGTCTTTCTTGAGAAGCTGTTATCCATTTAGCTAGATACCAATGAGCCTTATCAATTCCATTCAATCTGATTAATGCTTTTTAGTGAAACTACTGCCATAGGATACATCGTACATACAATCCAAAAAGTAGCATGAATATTTCAACTAAGTTCCTTCATACTACTATGGAATACAGATAACCCTCCTCCCCCCAAACCCCTCAAATATCATATTCTGCTAATTAACATTACATATGTTCATCTATGGAGTAAAATGTATGTTGTAATGGGCAGGATCTTTGCATCCTTTTAAATTTCTTAATTTTTTTGGTAATTTATTTTTAACTCCCATATTCATTACACCTTTCCTAAAATTATCTGTTCTACAAAACGGAACATGGAGGTTCAACTTTTGGTGTGTGTTATGATTATAAATTGCAGCGTTTTGTTCCAATTTCTCTACATGTAGTTTTATCTGGTATATTACTTCATATACATATGCAAGGTACTGGAAATACAGTGCAAACTAAACAAAGAAAATTGTTAGATTTTAAATGGTTCTGATGATGGTGTATAACACTCAGAATCATTGGGTTTTTGGACTTGGTCCATCGTATGGTATTCTAGAAACTAGAAGACACAATGCATTGGAAACTGGATCTGTTTCCAACCTCAGGTTGGCGGGGACACCTACTCAGTTGAGTCCATCAGGATGAGCTAACCTTAGTAAAGATACATGTTTCTACCTGCTTTCCTATCCTAGTTCCATGCATGTGTGTGCTCTATCACAATTTTTATTGCATATTTTCTTGTTATCTCCTGCCGAATTAGCCTGTCTCAGGTGATTAAATATCTGTAGTGAATCTGACAAAGTTTGTCCAGTGATTGAGGTTAGGTCTTTCTTAGGGACCGAACTGAGTAGGTGTCTCTCCCCCTTCACCTGAGGATGGAAACAGATCCACTTTTGAAAAGTTGTGTTTACTAGTTTCTAGAATACTGGATGATGGACAAAGTCCAAAAACAAAGTGATTCCACCCAAACTTATTTTATACCAACTCTGAAATTTGCAGCAGTAACAATGTCATTTACTAAGAGAGATGAGAGCAAGATTCAGATTTACAATATGCAGTATTTGGGGGG